>NC_091460.1:53933259-54233259 GCF_027789765.1 Dendropsophus ebraccatus | reverse complement strand
GTATACTCTTCCTGTAACACCACACAGCACCCTGTATTTTCTACCTGTAACACCACACAGCACGCTGTATTCTCTTCCTGTTATGCGACACAGTACTCTGTATTCTCTACTTGTAACACCACACAGCACGCTGTATTCTCTACCTGTAACACTACACAGCAAGCTGTATACTCTACCTGTATCACCACGCAGCACACTGTATTCTCTAGCTGTAACACCACAGAGCACGCTGTATACTCTACCTGTAACACTACACAACACGCTGTATACTCTACCTGTAACACCACACAGCACCCTTTATTTTTACCTGTAACACCACACAGCACACTGTATTCTCTACCTATTACACCACACAGCACGCTGTATTCTCTACCTGTAACATCACACACCACACTGTATTCTCCACCTGTAACACCACACAGCACGCTGTATTCTCTACCTGTAACACCACACAGCACACTGTATTCTCTAGCTGTAACATCACACTGTATTCTCTACCTGTAACACCAGACAGCACACTGTATTCTCTACCTGTAACACCACACAGCACGCTGTATACTCTACCAGTAACACAACACAGCACACTGTATTCTGTACCAGTAACACCACGCAGCACACTGTATTCTCTACCTGTAACACCACACAGCACGCTGTATTCTCTACCTGTAACACCACACAGCACACTGTATTCTCTACCTGTAACACCATACAGCATACTCTACCTGTGGACATCCTTCATCCATGTGGAAGCATGGCCCAGTTTCTGACCACCCATCAGCAAGTCTGGATCCATCTGACCAGGCAATGATTATTCATCGCTCAATGAACAGCAGTAGCACTGGAACTAATTGTCTACTGTTATAGCTCAAGGGACGGATTGTTATATATTCAGACATTTCAGCTGGATCACCAGCGTTGTATTTGGCTGCAGTTTCTAGATTATGCACTAGGCTTCCCCCTTTGCTGGATGACACAATTGATCCTCTTTTGCCTTGATCACTTTCTGCTCAATATATTATCACCATTGCATAACCCCCTCCACAAAGTTGGCAGTATGGAAAATTTACATGTATTTACACTGATGCCGATCTATAGAGCACTTACTTGATTTTAGGCTGCACTCCAGGGACATCTGCATCTGATTCCCATACAGAGAAGCTCCAAATAAAGGTGTTTCTAATAAATTTTATATATATATATATATATATATATATATATATATATATATATATATATATATATTTATTCTGAATAACATGTAGAACAGATCAAACAAACAATGAGAAACAGCTGAATATGTGATATTATAAGTTACTGTACAGTATAGCAACCAGCATGTGGAGTATAATGCATAGTAAGTTATTAGATCTGAAAAAACCGCCGCAGTTTGTAGATACAGGATGGAACAGCAGATCCCCATAATGTAATAGTGTAGTACAACAGGCTAGAATAGAGAAGCAGGGCTGCTGTCAGAGGTCTGTGTGGTCACATGACAGCGATGGGGAAGGGTGAGTGTTCAGCATGGACCAATCAGGACTGACAGAGACTGCAGGGAGTATGAAGGAATGAGCAGGGCAGATGTGGGCACCTACATGCATCGCTCTCTGTCCAGGGAGAGAGAGGGGTTACATCTATGAAGTGATTACCTTCACAGTCCTGTCCCCTGATGTAAGCCCCAGCCTGAAGTGGATCTGCTATGATTTGGAAGGTGACCCCGCTTTCAGCCCCTTCCCCTCCCTCACTTGCCCTCCCACCCAGTACAGGGAGCTCTTAAACCAGAACAATGCTCTTAAACCAAGTCACAATTTTGAGAAACTGTGAGCTCTTCTTATATAATGCTCTTAAACCAAGTTAGTCTTAAACCAAGGTACCAATAAATATATATATATATATATATATATATATGCCCAAAGAAGTCATCTATCTCTTGACCTGAGCATCACATCAAGTCTCATACTATCCATGCTGCATGCGCTCCCTGCTAATCCTCAGATCCTCACTGCAGATAAAGCATGTCAATGTTATGAAGTGATAAGATAATCACATTATTTGGCATATGCTTTTAGGTTGCATATAATAACACTGGCTTAACATTTTTATGCAATGATTTTCTACATGCCAGATCCTGAGATTCATTAAAAAATCAGGCTTGGGTAATGTATGGAATTTCTGAATCTTGACTGGTGCTATGACACATGCTGAGAATTGCAGTTCTCCTACAGCTCAGGAACCAATGTAGCACCTCTGTCGTGTTTAGATTAGATTGGTTTAAAAACAGTAAAATACAGCAAAGAACTGTCATTGGGAGATAAACCCAGAGTGTTAAGGCCCTATTACAAGAAACGATTATCGGCCGTATTTAGCTGTTCAACCAATAATCGTCTTGTGTAATTGAAGGCAACGATCAGCCGATATGAACGATGTTGGCTGATCGTTGCAGTTGAGGAATAGGTGCAACGGCAGCAGACCGCTGCTATATGCTATGGGCTGCCCGGACGATCCAGTGATCACCTTGGCAGCCCCCCCGCAGCTCCCCGTGGACCCCCCTGTACTCACCCGCTCGCTGCCGTTGCATGTAATTTTATTCGGCTGATAATGATCCCATTCAATAGGGCCCTAAAAGTTATTACGGTACATGAATTTATGTTCTGCTACATAGAATTTATGTTTCTACTCCATTCACCTACAGCAACATTGACCCCCATTCTCATAATAGGTGGGGGCCTCAGGTGGGACTATCCCAATTATTTAGATCATTTTTCATTTTAGAATAACCCCTTTAACATATGGTTATAGTGCTCAGAGCTCCATTTCCAGTGCAGACACATAAAATCCTGAATACCTGTTACTTCTCTGGGAACTTACGAGCACCTTAAAAACTATTTATTATAGCATTATAAACCAGTGCCAACTCTCGAACTTGTGGGTCTTTAGTAGATGTAAGGTTACAATTCCCATCATACCTGATAGGAGCCTGTTATCAGCCATTTCAGGCTGGGGAGAGAATTACTCCAGAAACATCTACATACCTATATATGGCTATTTTATGAACTGAAATAAATCGAATAAAAAAAAGTTATAAAGTCTTATAATGAAAAAGTCTTACAAACAAATGAGGAGGAGAAGAGTTTTATAACTTGCAGCGGCTTATCCTAGTCATTGCTCTGCTGTCAGCACCTCTAGTTTTCATAGACCTCAGGCAACGACAATACATGGAACATGTCTGTGACACGTGAGAACTTTAAACCTGGAGTTCATGACAGGGACCAAATTGTCTTTATATCTAAAAATTGAGCTGTTTTCTTTTTTAGGGTGCGTTCACACCTACAGGATCTGCAGTAGATCTGCAGCAGATTAGATGCTGTGTTCAGTTATTTAAATAAAATCTGCTGCAGAAAATCAGCTGCAGATCCTGTAGGTGTGAACGCACCATTAAACAGAAAATCGGAATTTCACCTTTTCTTGCATTTTGTTGCTGCACGATAAATATTTTATGCAGTCATGCATCAATATCAACAAGAAGACTGCACCCTCAAGGGTTGTCACTTTTTCCTATAGACAGTGCAGGTAACTCTAAGGCTCATACACTCGATTGTATTACAGCTCTGTTGTGTATGAAGCCCTAAGGGTACGTCCACATGTCAGACATGTTTTTTTCAAAGAGAACCTCAGATTTCTGCTGTAGATATGTCACTTAGTGCGGCTATTCATCATTGCTTCTGTCTGATAGATAAGACGTGTCACTTATTTCCGCCAAAACTACAAGAATCCACTGGAAAAAATTTCCATTGGATGTTTTTGGATTTAAAGGGGTTATCCAGTGCTACGAAAACATGGCCTCTTTTCCCCTCTCTTGACTCCAGATTGAGTGGGGTTTCAAACTCAGTTCCATTGAAGTAAATGGAGCTTAATTGCAAACCACACCTAAACTGGAGACAAGAGAGGGGGGAAGTAACCCCTTTAATGCAGGTTTTAGCACAGGATCCACGTTGTTGACAGAGACTGATAGAAGGGAATAGAAGCTCTTATAGAAGTGAGCATGGCCTATACTAAAATTTGATTTCATACAGAACCAAACCACAATTTCTTTCTCTTTCCGACTGTATGCTATGCTGCCATTTGGTGAGCCCAGGCTCTCATCCAACCATTAGAACAAGACACAACAGCCTAATAAAGTTTTGCAGAGGACAAATTAATTTCAGCAAAATAATTTCACCTATTGGGCCCAAGCTACCTTAGGTGTATATACTTTGTCCACATATTACAGCAACATACACACTGAGACACGGCGAGCAGCATGCTGGGGAGAGAAGCGCCCAACAAAGTGCTTCTTCTGGCTAATTCTAGTAATATCTAAAACCCCCATCATGTCTGAGGCTACTTTGCAAGTATTCTAGCATATACTGCTGCATTGTCGGTCCATAGAGTTATAATAGAGCAAACACAGTCTACACATGACTAGTTAGGGACAACGCTTTTGAGTCCTGCAAACAAAATATATAAATTTGTGGAAAATACTGGTAAAGTGGGCCAAATCCCTCCATTTATTTGATATAATAATAATAATAATAATAATAATAATAATAATAAGCTATATAAATGCATGTCCAATAACTAGACTACAGATGTCCTAAGCAGAACTTGTCATTGAACATTTGTAGAACTCTCACGAACCATACAGCATACAGTACTGTGTAAATAATTCCAAAACCGAGTCCATGACTAACGATATTCTCATGATGTCTATGTTTCTACGTGCTATGCCAGTGCTAGCTTTTATGTACAAAACATGCTTTTATTTGCTTTCCCTCGCTTTGTACAATGATCTATGTTCCAGTTTCTGGCTATAACAGGAAGGTAAATATAAACCAGTAAATGGACAGCTGTATCACCTCTTGTATTTTCCAACAACTAACAGAATAGAATTGTCATAGTAAACTATTTCCCTCAAGCATAAATAGTTACACCATGCATAGGAGTGGTAGCAGGCTACAATTAATATGAAGACATCATGTCACCTCTATGGCGAAATATACCTGATGAAATTCCATCTCAGAATCCAAATATCTCATGATGATAAATATTTGGATGTTTCCTACTTCTCCTATGTAACTTTAAATTACTTAATATCCGCACAGTAGCATAAGGAATAAGAAATGTTAAAACAGGGCATAGAGATAGTAGCCTTGAGTCAGTCGGATATAGCACAGGTGAGTTGGGCTCTTACATAGGACTGCAGGTAAATCTTACTATCATAATAAATAAATAATAACTTCAGCACTGCTGGATCTATCATCAGTCCTTGCATGAATATAGTAGAGCACTTGTTCTCATGGACGAGGCACGGCGTTCCTGTAACAGGTGTGTTAGTACTCATAGCTGGAAGCTGACAGGTAAAACAAGCAAGCACCTTAGCACGGTGTTCTATAGAAAGTAGAAGGGTTTCTTACTTGTCGTGTCTTGGAGCTTTGGCAGGTTGACTCCTCTCCTATGTATGTTCCATAGTTGTTTTAGCCAGTCGTCTGGATATGAATGTGAAATGAGTGTGACTTGCTGGAGCAGCCTGCAGTTTGCATGACCTCTCTTAATGAGGGACTGGAGCTGGTGACACTGAGAATTAAGGGATCACGTGACAAGACATGGAAATAAATTCTTTCATACTTCCTAGACCTACACTGTGTAACTTTACCTGCAGAGCGAGCGAGATTTAACTACTGCTGGACTGACTCATGGACTGGGCAGGGAGCTGGGCTGGTGTCTCACACTGCAGGTTGTGTTAGGTGGCAGGAGAGAGAGGACTGTACAATATGAGCCAGGACAGGTGAGAGTAATAACAGAAGGGAACAGAACTGACACTGTATGAAAGACAAGAGCATGGGATTAGTATACAGTATATTGCACACTACTTAGTTATTGATGTTGCTTTTATGTAAATTTTAAAGGGCATAAATTGTCTATATAAGTGATGACGGACCTTCGAAACTCCAGCTGTTGCGAAACTACAACTCCCATTATACTTTTGGCTGTCCAGGTATGATAGGAATTGTAGTTTTGCAACAGCTGGAGGGAGGAAGGTTCCCTATTACTGGCCCAGATTTATTTTCATGTTATTTTATGGGGTTTGGCCCTGTGACATTGGGGTTGCAGGGCTGTTCCGTGGCCCCCCTTCTCTGCTTGCACACGCTTTGCGGGGACTGTGTTCGCGGACCGGCACAGTGTTGTTTGGTTAGGGACTCTGTGTATCAGAGACCTGCATGTGGTACATGAGGCAATGTGGTTTGATCAAATTATATACTAACTTGTGATGTTGGTTTTTAATATAGCTGAACAAGCTTTTGTGTCAACCATGGTTGTGTTGTGCAGCCATTTCTGTCTTTTTGGCTTGTGCATATTTTATTTTTTTTATCGTTTTTTATTTACTGGTTGTCTTTTTTTTTTAAATATTATTTTATTTTTCATTGATATGGGGACTGCCATCTTTACTTTGCCATGGACATAGATGACAATACACAGACTGTGTCCCATTGAGATGAATACGAAGCATTACTGAGCGTACTCTATGACCTTTTAAGAGGTCAATGGAGCTGTTATTGTCCTATACGGATGTTATCTACTGGTGATACATGTCTCAGTAATGCTCTCCAGATCACTTTACAGCAGCATCCTCTTATAATCACTGACGGGACAAGAAGTGTCAGCTTAGTTTTGTACCTAGTGGCTAGAATGAGAACTGCAAGATTTTGGAATTGTTTTATAATATAAAGAGTAACATAGAAATTTGAAAAACAAATCCCCAATAATTCTTAGAAAATATGTTTAACATAAAAACATGATTTAAATATTATATAATTTTCTGAGGGCACTTCCCCTTTAAGCAAATATCTTATAACAATCTTCTAGTCTTTCATATGCATGTGGTAGTACGAGGCATAATTCCTCTCATTTCTAACTTTGCATGTATTTGTGACATATGCATACATGCTATACAGCTGAGTATGAATTTCATTACCATAGTGCCAAAAAAAGATGCTGTATAGCATTTAGTATTCTATTATTATAAAACCTTTTATTGGCATAAAAATAAAAAATAATCCTCAATGCTGACTGTTCCCAATGCTCAATGCTCACTGCAGGTGATTGTACATTTTTTATTGTAATCTCAGGCTTAGTCCATAAATACTCTACCATAAAGTGTTGTCTTCTGTGTTCACGCCATGTGCAAAATGCTAAAACCCAAATGGAGTGCTGGTGAACTGGTGGGTAGTGTACGTATGTAGAAGATGAGGGCAGTAGTCCTCAGTAATTGTCAGGGTCTGGTCAATTATTGATTTTGAAAGAGCCCCTTTAAGAGACTTTTAACATGATGAAAACTATTTTCATTTTGTCTAATAAATGAACTTATATTGAAAAATAAAGTTTTTTTTTTACATACTTTCATTCTTCTTTTGATGAAAACTGTCTTCTCTGTTGTCTTCATTGCCCCACTTACTGTCCAGTATACATTCTGTAACAGACTACTTTTATTGCTGTATACTGTAGCTGGGAATTTAGCCAGCTCTATCTCCCTCCCACTATGTAGGAGATTCCTGAAGGTGTAGTGTGTGAGGTAATGGTCAAAAATGTGTAGTGGGAGATAGAGTTTGCAGAATCCCCAGAGTGCACAACAAAACAGGAAGTATTTTATCTGATGTACACTAGACAGGAAGTGAATTCACAGGATCTAGCCTCTCTGCTGCCTGAGACTATAGAAAGGTGTCACCTATCTGTTTATATAAATATATACATACATTTTAAATAGGCAAGCATTTGACCTTTACTATACTAAGGCTGCAGATTCTGCAAATTTAACACAAAACACTTTCCAATTTCTCAGCTTCCAACACATCAACTTTAAGAGCTGCCTGCTCTCTACATCCTAATATATACCTCCCTTTGGCAGACTCCATTGTCGTTAGATAATCAAGGTTGGTCACTTCACCTGTCAGTGGTATCAATGTCATTGCTAGTAGCTGTACGTTTCTATGGTAGTCTAATAACTCAGAATATCAGTTACCATTGGTGCTGGTTTAGTGTTCTATGTAGTAAATATGTGTGTCACTACTGGAACAGGTTTGTAGGCATACACGTATGACTTGTTTTGATTGAGGATTTATTGCCTTGCAGTCATTCAGTCCCTGTTACAGTAAATGAATACTATTCCCTCATCATAAATCTTGTCGCGATTTATCTTGTAGTGTTTTTATTGTCTTTGCATTTGCATAATAATAAATAGTACAAGTCAAAACAATTATTACTATCATTTAGTCATAAAACAGTTTTGATTATTTGCTACTGCTTATACAACTTACTTATTGGCACATACAGTATGCAGAGCTGTATAGAGCAGGTTGCTGGAAAATCCAATGCATCAAGACCAGTGATACCAGTATACAAGAAATTAAGCAGAAGATGATCAGCACTCAGCAGAGTTCCTTTTTGAAAAGGGTACGGTGTTCTTTTCTGGCTGTATGCCACTCTAGGCCACGTGAGAGTAGTCCCTGGACCCAAGGGAAACCAATTCAATCCTTTATTTGCATAATTTCTAAAAAGGCCGACACGTTTCAGGCTGACTAGCCCTTAGTCATGGCTCTCTTTTGTCGGGTCATTTGAGACTCACAGGTAAAGAGGCCGCCACTCAGAATAAGGTGGAACGTGGCGTGGACATGCACGCTGCCTCTCCATTTATCACTGTGGGGAATGGTTCGTGATTGTTTCCCACCTTATTCTGAGTGTCTCATCTTCCTTTTCATTCTGCAAGTGAACAAGTGACATCACTCAAGCGCTGGAATGCAGAAGGAGAGAGTGGCCTCTAATACTGCCTGCGACCATAACAATGATTGGGAAGTCTAGGCTCCAGTGGCTCTTTGTTCTGCCAATCAGAGCACTGCATTTTAGTGTAGCCACAGCACCTGTCTGCTAAATGGACTCATGTTCTTTGGGTTCATGCTGACATTGGCCCTGTTTAACACAGACAGAGACTGCTGGGTGTCTTTTTCAAGTCCGAACCTTATTTTACCTTGTTTTAATTCCTCAAGCGATCCTCTTTAATGTCCTCTGTGCTGCTGCTACTTCTTAGAGTTTGCTACTGAGAGGTAATAGAGCATGACAACTATACCATATGTGCACATTTTATGTATTCATGCCACATGATTGTAGTCTCCCACTGCATGTTTTCCTTGCATTAGGATTGTCAGGGGAGTCACTCTCATGTTTTTACTTTTTGTAGTGTACCTTAATGTATTTGCACTGAATGCTTTATATGTTATTAAAATGATGTGTAATTAATGCCTTAATATTCTAAATGTGTTTCCTCCACCTAGTGGTTGTCTTGTATGAAGTCCCAGAGCATATGAGCTGTACATACAATAGTCATAGGCATATACTAGGTGGGATGTTTCAGTTAGTCGGTGGTCCTTTACCGTGCCTCCTCTCGAGCCTCAAGCTTTTCTTCTCTAGCTTAGGCCTTAAAATCAACCCGGAAGCACATGGACCAGCAGACACTGTTGAGTACTAAAATTGCCTAGGCTTACCAATCCACCACGAAAAAAATTCTTCTAAGTCTACCAAAAACCCTGTGAACAAACCCTTACAGTGTGAGGCCGGGTTCACACCACGTGAAACAATGGCCGTTCTGTGACCCTATGACTGCAGTACTGGCTGGATGATCTTTTGTGCTGAATTGGGAATGCGGGGGCATCAGTGTGCGCCCACATCCCAATTCACCATTGAACACACTCTCCATTGTGTGACCTGTCAGGCTTGTGCGGCTGCTATTCAATGAATATCGGTCGCACAAAACTGACATGTCATTTTTTCGTGCGGCCGCTAGGGATCCCTGCCTGAGTGTATACTATGTGTAACTTCTCCCGCCGGGATTCCCTCATGCTGCAGTGCATGTAACTTTTGTATTTATCATGGCTGTTGTTACAAAAACTTACAAATTGCAAAACTTACATTGTGTAAACATAGCCTTCTACTGTGTAAGGCAGTAGTAGTAGTAGTAATAGCTGTCTCAGTGACCTCATAGGGCCAAAGATAGAGTGGCGTAAGACTTATTTAGCCCTTACTTGCCCCCTAAGAAATTTGGCTGCATTAGCCAGAGTGTAAATGACCCCACAGGGCCTAGGACAGAAAGTTGAAGGTGAAAACAGAATTGAAGATCCTGATTGGTTATTGAGGGGGTTAAATAAACCAACAGCGGTGGTCATTGACACCCAATCACAGGTATTATGCTTCCAGACACAGTTTTATTAAAGGAATTAAGATAAATCCCTCACACTCCCCTTTTACTATATTATACTTCGACATGTGCGGACGTCATTTTGGATGAACTTCAGTAAGAACTTTTGAAAGAAATTTTTTTGCATAGATCAAAACGAATCTTGGTTTGGGAAGTTTGCTTATCTCTAGACAGCATTTACAAATTTAGAAGGTGATACTTTTTTTTACTTTATAATTTTATTCTATTCTGTTGCATTAGAGTTCATGTAGTAAGATACAGTACCGGCACTGCCCAACCCGTCATAGGCTATGTTCACACAAGGAGTAGGGTCTCTAGTTTAGATTAGACACTATGGGGTGCTGCTCTCTAATAAAGCAAGTCCATAAACATACTTCAAGAAGAGAATACCGAGAGGCACTCACCGGTCCGTGTAATTTATTAATCTTCAGCATAAAACAGACAGTCCATGCTAGCAGACCACGCGGGCGCCATTTACCTCACCTCTGAGATTTGCACACATTCAGCCCATGTTCCAGTCAAAACCAAAACCTTTTCCCTTTTACTACTCTTTATTGATATAATCTACTTATCTGGCCTTAATGCAGCACCATATGCCCAAGATTAAAAATAAATATTTATCCGAACTATAGGTGATAAGGAATGGATCAAACTAGCTTTAGCAGTCCTAGAGCGAGTAAATAAAGCATGGCGGTGGAGCATGCATGCTGCTGCTCCATTCATGTGATTGGTGGAGGTACCAGCAGTTGGACCCCCATCAATAACATATCCTGGTAACAAGCTATAATCTTAGGATAACTTTGGCTTTTTCATCTTGTTTACTTCATTATAACTACTATTCCTGTACAGTATTGGGTTTCTCTTATACTATTGTGTTTAGTTTTCTTGTTGTGATATTTGTAAAACAGTAATGCATACACACAGTGCACATTTGATCCATCTATCATATCTTTTTGTATAATGGATGTTCAGACGTACAGTACAACAAGCTGAAGATGACAGTTCAGTTGTCACACATTTACATAGACAGCCTTTATTAGCCCATTAGGTTTTTGATATGCCATCGTAGACACCAGGGATTTGGAATATTGGTAGTTCAGTACTTCAAAGGGCTTCTAGCCATTTTCTGTGTTTATTAGGATGGCTTTTCAAAGGTCAGAAATGGTCCTTTTTCTTACATCTTATATGTAAGTAGACTATTTATTTCATATACCAGATCAGCACTTATAATTTGAGACTCAAATGATGTCTAAGCACATAAGATTTCTAAGAATTGCTTTCGGCTGGGATTATTCCTTTTCTCATCTTGCCTTATGCCACAAGGAAATCTCAAAACCTATACAAATTTCAAAGAAACATTCCCAGATGTGTGTGTATATATATATATATATATATATATATATATATATATAAAATTTATTTTATATAGCATAACCCATTATTAAAAATTTGTAGACAGTATATTGTTACCGATGTCCTTGCAGCCCTTGCTTAGCTTTATACATTACCTGTCCAGGCTGCAGGGCTCCTCTTGCGGTCTTGCGGTCCTCTTGCGGCCAGTGATTAGCTGAGGGGCCTGTCAGCTCAGACAGGCCGCTCTGAAGCTGGAGCGCTCGGGATCGGGGAGAAGACCGCAAGAGGATCCCTTCAGCCTTGATAGGTAATGTAAAATCATCAGTCGCCGGCCGCGCACAGCTATTACACGCCCGACAATTATAGGTTCTCTGTGTATTGTGTGTATTGTGCTTGTGTGTGTGCTATGTATGAATATAGGTAATGTACATTTCTTTATATCTGTGTATGCAGTGGCGGATTAAATGTACCATGGGCCCCGGGCTGTCCACCCAACCTGGGCCCCTACCCCCCCCCCCCCCCCATGAACATATTGCCACCTGGTCCCTTGCTGTTGCCCTAGCCCCCCCCCCCCCCTAAACATATTGCCACCTGCCCCAATTGCAGCTGGTTCCACTGCCAGCCCAGCCCCCCTCCCCTAAGCCCTCAATGGTCCATGTTCCGGTCCCAGCACCCCCCATTTCCTAAGAAAAATAACTTAAATGTTAAAATGTCTCACACAGACACGGGCTGCTCCTGAGCCGGAGGCGGCCGCTGCTGCTCCTCTTCGTCATGGGCGGCGCAGACTCAGTCAGCTGACGTCACGTGACTTACATCGCCAGCTTCTTCACAAGTCCCGCCCATCTGGAGCAGCGTAGTAGTATTACAGTAGTAATTGCACTGTTTGGTATCATGTGCAGTAAAGTAAGGAGGTATGTGGGTCCCGTATGTAGGATCCCGTGCTATGCCCCCCATATAGTAATAATGTCCGCATGCTGTGCCCTCCATATAGTAAAAATGCCCTCTGTCCCCATAGTAATGCCCCCAGTTCTTCCTCAACACAATAGAATAAAAAAAATCATACTCACTAATTCGGGCGGGGGACGGGTCCTCTTCTCCCTTGTGTGCGCCTTGTGGATTCACCAGCAGGCGTGATGACATCATCGCTCTGCGTCTGCTGGTGAGATCGCATCCACGCAGGGATGAGACTAGAATGGAGTTGTTAGAAGGAGGTCCTCCCCCTGGAGTCTGTATTCTAGCTTGTTCACCATAGAGCAGGCTAGAATGGAGTTGCTAGAAGGAGTTGCCAGACATTATTACAATCAGGAGACAATACATGAGGTATACCAGGGGAAACTACAACTCCCAGCATGGCCAGCCTGTTATTATGGGAGATCGGAGGACATCACAGGAGGAGATATAAGAGGAGAACTACAACTCCCAGCATGTCCAGCCTGTTATTATAGGAGATCAGAGGACATTACAGGAGGAGATATAAGAGGAGAATTACAACTCCCAGCATGTCCAGCCTGTTATTATGGGAGATCGGAGGACATCACAATAGGAGATATAAGAGGAGAACTACAACTCCCAGAATGTCCAGCCTGTTATTATGGGAGATCAGAGGACATTACAGGAGGAGATATAAGAGAACTACAACTCCCAGCATGTCCAGCCTGTTATTATGGGAGATCGGAGGACATTACAGGAGGGGATATAAGAAAAGGACTACAACTCCCAGCATGGACAGCCTGTTATTATGGGAGATCGGAGGACATTACAGGAGGAGATATAAGAGAAGGACTACAACTTCCAGCATGTCCAGCCTGTTATTATGTGAGATCAGAGGACATTACAGGAGGAGATATAAGAGGAGAACTACAACTCCCAGCATGTCCAGCCTGTTATTATGGGAGATCAGAGAACATTACAGGAGTAGATATAAGAGGAGAACTACAACTCCCAGCATGTCCAGCCTGTTATTATGGGAGATCGGAGGACATTACAGGAGGAGATATAAGAGAAGGACTACAACTTCCAGCATGGACAGTCTGTTATTATTTGAGATCAGAGGACATTACAGTAGGAGATATAAGAGAAGGACTACAAATCCCATCATACACAGTGGACGTTTAGTGAGCCCTGCCCCCTCGTGTCACATGACAATGATCACAGGTCCTTCATCCATTAGCATCCTCTCCCATTCTCAGCCCCGCCCCCTTATGACATCACCACAGGTCCTTCCCCATTGCTCTGCAGAAAACATGGCAGGTCCTTCTAACAACTCCATGCTGCCATGTAACATCCTGCATACTAATAATGTGGGCGGCGTCATGGGCCCCCCCGGAGCCTCGGGCCCCGGGCGGCCGCCCAAATCGCCCACATTATAATCCGCCACTGTGTGTATGCATGGTGCATATTTGTATATAATATGTATGTACATATATGTGCACTCACTTGTAACATCCCCTCCCATACCTAAACCTACTGAGGACTCAGCTTCGAGGTGTCAATTAAGCAGAGACGGAGGAAAGAGGAGACATTCAGGAACTTGGAGAAGCCTCATTGACTTTTTGTACCAGAGAATAGAAACATTTTCTATGCTATAGAAGCACAGACAAATATATTCATGGTATCATGTGTCTTTTTGACCTAACAGCATCTAACAATGTCAACAGTTGTGACACACATTACAGCTGACAGATTGCCTTTAAAGGGGTTGTTCACCAATTTTTTTTTCTTTCAAATCAGCTGGTGCCATAAAGTGCCAGAGATTTGTAATTCACTTCTATTAAAAAATCTTAATTCTTCCAGTACTTATCAGCTGTTGTGTGTCCTGCAGGAAGTGGTGTTTTCTTTCCTGTCTGACACAGTGCTCTCTGTTGTCTCCTCTGTCCATGTCAGGAACTGTCCAGAGCAGCAGCAAATCCCCATAGAAAACCTTTCCTGCTCTCCAGACTGGAAATAATACAACTTCCTGTTGGGCAGGCTTGAGATTTTTTAATAGAAGTAAATTACAAATCTCTGGCACTTTATGGCAGCAGTTGATTTGAAAGAAATTTTTTTTTGGTGTACAACCCCTTTAAAGGAGAAGTCTTGTGAAGCTAATAAATGATGTTGCAGCTGGAGGAGCTGCAGGAGGCCGGTCACTATTGGATATCAATAAGGAAGAGCTACCATATAGACAGGAATAAAGCTGTTTCTGGGAGAAGGCTGTGTTCACACAATGCGTATATCGCCACTAATTGTACTTTGCAATGGCAGACCTAATTTTTCCATACAATATTCTTTGAAACCAGAAAAAAAATATTTGTGCAGTGAAATAAAAAAAAAAAAAAAAGGAATTTGTTTTCATTTTGGAGGGGGGGGGGGGGGGGGGTATTTGTGTTTAGATCATTCACCCTATGGTAAAACTGACATGTTATGCATACTCCTCAAGGCAGTTCGATGACAATGAAATGTAACTTGTATAACTTTTATTTTATCAGCTTTTAAAAAATTAAAACCTTTAAAAAAAAAACTAAATGTATTTAAAATCGCTCTATTCCCAGGCTTATAGAACTTTTATCCTTTGGTCAATAGGGCTGTGTGAGGTGTCATTTTTGCACCATTATCTGTTCTTTCTATCAGGACCTTGCTTGCGTATATGCGACTTTTTGATCACTTTTTATTACAATTTTTCTGGATTTGATGTGAAGTTCAATTTTGAACTTTGGCGGGTTTTTGCGCTTAAGCCATTGGCCGTACAAGATCAGGATCAGGATAATTTAATAGTTTGGGTGATTACGCATGCGTCAATACCAAACATGTTTGTTTATTTATTTATTTTTTTTTATTTATAAAATGGAAAAAGGGGGATGATTGAGACTCTTATTAGGGGAGGGGATTTTTTTTTATTAATAAAAACATTTTTTTTTTTTTTTTTTACTGTACACTTTAACTTTTAGTCCCCCTGGGGGACTTTCAGTATTACTTCAGTGATCTGCCATAGAGTTTACTGCAGTATACTTTATACAGCAATGATCAATCAGATCATTGCTGTATTACTCTGATCTGCAGCAGACCAGATGAATCGAAACCCTTGTCTCGCAATCAGGGCCGCTTTAACCAGAGGGCACATGGTGCACGTGCACCGGGCCCCCTGGTTAAAGGGGCCCCCCCGAGCAGGCCGGCCGTTGCTATGTGCGACCAATGCGGTCGCACAGGGCTCCGGCCACCAGCCTGTCAGGGGGGAGCGCCATGGATGGGTAATCTACTTACCCCTCCATGGCGCCCCCTGCAGGGCCCCCCCGTCCGCCGCTGCCCCCGTCCGCTGCTGCTGCGGCGCTTCAGCGCTGCAGCAGCAGCGACACTGACAGAGAGAGAGCCATTGGCTCCCTCCCTGTCAGTCACTCTTGTGGCCGCACTTCCTGCAGTCACAAGAGGCCGCGCTCTCCCTCTAGCGCCCGACGTCACTAGAGCGTCGGCGCGAGGGTAAGGGGAGTGCAGCCTCTTGTGACCACAGGAAGTGCGGCCACAGGAGGGAAGAGAAGAGGAACGCGTGGACCCAGGTGAGTAACAGTGTTTGTTTTTTTCAATGTTGTATGGGAGGGGGAGCTATATACTACGGGGGGGGGGGGCACAGGGGGCTATATACTATTGGGGAGCACAGGGGGCTATATACTATGGGGGAGCACAGGGGAGCTATATACTATTGGGGAGCACAGGGGGCTATATACTATGGGGGAGAACAGGGGGCTATATACTATGGGGGAGAACGGGGGCTATATACTATTGGGGAGCACAGGGGAGCTATATACTATGGGGGAGCACAGGGGGCTATATACTATTGGGGAGCACAGGGGAGCTATATACTATGGGGGAGAACAGGGGGCTATATACTATGGGGGAGAACGGGGGCTATATACTATGGGGGAGAACGGGGGCTATATACTATTGGGGAGCACAGGGGGGCTATATACTATGGGGGAGAACGGGGGCTATATACTATTGGGGAGCACAGGGGGCTATATACTATGGGGGAGCACAGGGGAGCTATATACTATGGGGGAGCACAGGGGAGCTATATACTATGGGGAGCACAGGGGGCTATATACTACTGGGGAGCACAGGGGAGCTATATACTATGGGGGAGCACAGGGGGCTATATACTATGGGGGAGCACAGGGGGCTATATACTATTGGGGAGCACAGGGGAGCTATATACTATGGGGGAGAACAGGGGGCTATATACTATTGGGGAGCACAGGGGAGCTATATACTATGGGGGAGAACAGGGGGCTATATACTATGGGGGAGAACGGGGGCTATATACTATGGGGGAGCACAGGGGAGCTATATACTATTGGGGAGCACAGGGGGGCTATATACTATGGGGGAGAACGGGGGCTATATACTATTGGGGAGCACAGGGGGGCTATATACTATGGGGGAGAACGGGGGCTATATACTATTGGGGAGCACAGGGGGGCTATATACTATGGGGGAGAACGGGGGCTATATACTATTGGGGAGCACAGGGGGCTATATACTATGGGGGAGAACGGGGGCTATATACTATTGTGGAGCACAGGGGGCTATATACTATGGTGGAGCACAGGGGGCTATATACTATGGGGGAGCACAGGGGGCTATATACTATGGGGGAGCACAGGGGAGCTATATACTATGGGGGAGCACAGGGGGCTATACACTATGGGGGAGCACAGGGGAGCTATATACTATTGGGGAGCACAGGGGAGCTATATACTATTGGGAAGCACAGGGGGCTATATACTATGGGGAGCACAGGGGGCTATATACTACTGGGGAGCACAGGGGGCTATATACTATGGGGGAGCACAGGGGGCTATATACTATGGGGGAGCACAGGGGGTTATATACTATTGGGGAGCACAGGTTAGCTATATACTATTGGGGAGCACAGGGGCTATATACTATTGGGGAGCACAGGGGAGCTATATACTATTGGGGAGCACAGGGGTCTATATACTATGGGGGAGAACAGGGGGCTATATACTATGGGGGAGAACGGGGGCTATATACTATTGGGGAGCACAGGGGAGCTATATACTATGGGGGAGCACAGGGGGCTATATACTATTGGGGAGCACAGGGGAGCTATATACTATGGGGGAGAACAGGGGGCTATATACTATGGGGGAGAACGGGGGCTATATACTATGGGGGAGAACGGGGGCTATATACTATTGGGGAGCACAGGGGGGCTATATACTATGGGGGAGAACGGGGGCTATATACTATTGGGGAGCACAGGGGGCTATATACTATGGGGGAGCACAGGGGAGCTATATACTATGGGGGAGCACAGGGGAGCTATATACTATGGGGAGCACAGGGGGCTATATACTATGGGGGAGAACAGGGGGCTATATACTATGGGGGAGAACGGGGGCTATATACTATGGGGGAGCACAGGGGAGCTATATACTATTGGGGAGCACAGGGGGGCTATATACTATGGGGGAGAACGGGGGCTATATACTATTGGGGAGCACAGGGGGGCTATATACTATGGGGGAGAACGGGGGCTATATACTATTGGGGAGCACAGGGGGCTATATACTATGGGGGAGAACGGGGGCTATATACTATTGTGGAGCACAGGGGGCTATATACTATGGTGGAGCACAGGGGGCTATATACTATGGGGGAGCACAGGGGGCTATATACTATGGGGGAGCACAGGGGGGCTATATACTATGGGGGAGCACAGGGGAGCTATATACTATTGGGGAGCACAGGGGGCTATATACTATGGGGGAGCACAGGGGGGCTATATACTATGGGGGAGCACAGGGGGCTATATACTATGGGGGAGCACAGGGGAGCTATATACTATGGGGGAGCACAGGGGGCTATACACTATGGGGGAGCACAGGGGAGCTATATACTATTGGGGAGCACAGGGGAGCTATATACTATTGGGAAGCACAGGGGGCTATATACTATGGGGAGCACAGGGGGCTATATACTACTGGGGAGCACAGGGGGCTATATACTATGGGGGAGCACAGGGGGCTATATACTATGGGGGAGCACAGGGGGTTATATACTATTGGGGAGCACAGGTTAGCTATATACTATTGGGGAGCACAGGGGCTATATACTATTGGGGAGCACAGGGGAGCTATATACTATTGGGGAGCACAGGGGTCTATATACTATGGGGGAGAGCACAGGGGGCTATATATTATGGAGAGCACAGGGGGGCTATATACTATTGAGGGGGAGCACAGGGGGGCTATATACTATTGGGGGAGAGCACAGGGGGGCTATATACTATTGTGGGAGAGCACAGGGGGGCTATATACTATTGGGGGAGAGCACAGGGGGCTATATACTATTGTGGGAGAGCACAGGGGGGCTATATACTATTGTGGGAGAGCACAGGGGGGCTATATACTATTGTGGGAGAGCATAGGGGGGCTATATACTATTGGGGGAGAGCACAGGGGGGCTATATACTATTGTGGGTGAGCACAGGGGGCTATATACTACTGGGGAGAGTGCACAGGGGGGCTATATACTATTGGAGAGCACAGGGGGGCTATATACTATTGGAGAGCACAGGGGGGCTATATACTATTGTGGGAGAGCACAGGGGGGCTATATACTACTGGGGAGAGTGCACAGGGGGGCTATATACTAATGGGGGAGCGCACAGGAGGGCTGTATATAACTGGAGGAGCACATGAGGGTCTATATACTACAGGGACACCTTAAAACTATGGAGGCACAGAGGGGTGTAACTATGTAGGAGTACAGAGGGGTGTAACTACTGTATAGGGGTACAAGGGACCTAACTACTGTATGTGTTGGAGCCTAAAATATTTGTCTGGCAGATTCTGGAGAGAAGATTCACAGCCAGGAGAAGACTTCAAGGTGGCCCAGGCTGGATGGAGAGAAAAAGAAAAGGTGACAGACTCTGATCGGAGAAGACGCCCCCGGTGAGTCACTGGATGTAACTTCACTCTGTTATAGGCTTGTACTGATAGGGGTCATGGTGTGGCGGTATTATGTAATGGTATCAATGGTGATATCTTTCTGTTTTGTTTAGTGCAGTTTTTATGTAATATGTAATCACTGAATGGTGGAAATAGTGTTATAAGGTAACTACTGTATGTATTGGGGCTCTTGATACAGTGTGGGGGCAAATTCAGTACATTATACAATGTGCAGAAAGGTAAGGGGGGGCCCACTCTTGAGGGCTGTGCACTGGGCCCACCAATGTATTAAAACGGCCCTGCTCGCAATGCTTATCATATTTAGTTGTGGGTAATCATCGATTTCCGATAAAAGCCTGGGAAACGTTTTACATGCCACCCATACTGCTTGTCTTTACTCCAGGATTTCCAGGTGGGGATCTCCTCCTTCTCTATTCATTTGAACAGCTTTATGTATAATAAAATTACATCAGATTGTCAGCAGTCTCCTTCATGTTAACAAATCTGCTGTATATAACCATATACCAGTGGATTCTAAACTTAGTGACCGGAAATGCTGGGAATTGTAGTGTATAGAAATGTCTGTGAACCACAAGTGTTCCCCCAAAAAGTGTCATGTGTTTTCAGTCATCATCATCATCATCATCATCATCATAAGCTTTACAGCAATGGAGCAGCTTTATCATTCTGCCAGAGACTAAACACAGTCTGATTCGCCTATAGCAACCAATCACAGCTCATCTTTCATATCTTAACAAGCTCTTATAAAATTAAAGCTAAGCTTTTATTGGTTGCTATGGGCAAGTTAGATGGTCTGAGTTGTGCATGGCAACCAATTACAGTTCAGATTTTATTTTACCAGAGTAATCTGAGAAATAAAAGCTGAGCTGTGATTGGTTGCTATGGGCCACATCAAACCATATTATTTAGTGTTCTTAGTGCGGCCTAACCATAAGCTGTTTGCTTGGTCACAAGTGTGTTTAGTGACCTCTGCAGTAATGTGCATCGCTATTCATTAATGGGTTAATGCTTCAGATATGTTTAACTGCGGTAACCTTGGTAACCGTGCACTGTGATGACAAGCGTTTGTGATGTCATAAAGAAGGTTCCATAAAGCAATGCACTGCGCCCTGATCAGTGCCATCTTGGATGCGCCAGAGGACCATGAGCTTGACTACTGTACTGCCCCCTACCCTTTATGTAATTTGGAGGTTCTAGCAGGGGAGAAGGAGTGGTCTGCTTTAGACTGCCCATTCATCAAGTCTCCACCTTCTTGAGAAGTGGACCTGCATCTATGAGGGAGAAGAGATACAGCCGCCTAGGCATCAATAAGGTGACAGATATTGCAGCCAGATCTCTCTCACATCCAGTTTATTATATTTATAGTATGGTATTACCCTCTAAGCCCAGGGGAGGGGCAACTCTCCAGCCATGGCTCCCTTGAGGTTTCCCCCACAGGGGTTTTTTCCTTGCCTGAGTGCTGGAGGGTGAATCTTTGTGAGTCGGGGGTCTGCCATTTTCAGTGTCATGTAATTTTAAATAAAATTGGCACCTTGTGACACCTGATTACAATGTGTTGTGTCTTTATTTTGCGTTCTTTAGGTTTAACCTATGCTTGGGGGTCCATTACATATTGCAGAGTCATAAAGCTGGACATCTGCCTGCTACACAGATCTATCACCTGCACAATGAGCGCATGTAGGATGAACCAGTAAATAGTAGTACTAGTGCATGTATGTGCGTATCCCTGGTTTTTTAAAAGGTTTTCTCAAGTGACAGGGTCACACAATCATAGAAACATGGATAGAATCAGGGATTTGATCAAATCACTAAGGATTTGATGTATGTATCGTGTATGTATGTGTACTATGTATGTATATACAGTAGGTAATGTGTATTTCTTTATATCTGTATATATTGTGCATATTTGTATGTAATATGTATGTGCACGTTATGTTCACTAATTTGTAACTCCCTATCCCATACCTAAACCTGCTGGGGACTCAGCGTCGAAGTGTCAATTAAGCAGGGAGAAGCCTCTTTGACACTTTGTACCAGAGAATAAAAGCATTTTCTATGCTATGGAAGCACAGACAAATATATTTAAGGTACCAAGTGTCTTTTTGATCTAACAGTGTCAGCAGTTTGGAACATGAATTACAGCTGACAGATTCCCCAAAGGAGAAGTCTTGTGAGACTAACAAATGACAGACAGGCAGAGGGGTACGTAAAGATAATGAAGAAAGTGTACTTACCAGTCCCTGTGCCCTCATAGCACTGCTCTCAGGCAGGGGCGTAGCTAATGTCTCTTGGGCCCTGGTGCGAGAGGTCATCTTGGCCCCCCCCCTTCCTTGACTAAGCGATGCAATTGGTATATATATATATATATATATATATATATATATATATATATATATATATATATATATATAAAAATCTCAAGACTGATATTACCAAAAATACCAGTATATAGGAAATATTATCACCATACATTTTACCGCCATGCTGTTACTAACCAAATCCTTTATACTGAGACCAATATTACCAATAATACCAGCATATAGGAAGGAAATATTACCGCCACACCACACCACCATCATCACGATATTGTTACTGACCAAATCCTGTATACTAAATCCAATAAAACTCTGTACCAGATTATAAGTAACAAATACCACCACATATTGACTAACACCACTGCTGCTACTGACTAACACCACCACATACTGACTAATACCACCACATACTGAATAACACCACCGCTGCTACTGACTAATACCACCACATACTAACATCACCGCTGCTACTGAATATTACCACCACATACTGACTAACACCATAGCTGCTACTGAATAAAATCCTCATGCCCCCCATGTTATCCCCCTTATAGATGACCCCCTGTGTAGTCCCCCTTATAGATGCCCCCCATGTTATCCCCCTTATAGATGCCCCCCCATGTTATCCCCCTTATAGATGGCCTCCATTGTAATCCCCCTTTATAATCCCCCTTATAGAGGGCCCCCATTGTAATCCCCCTTATAATGCCCCTTATAGATGGTCTCCATTGTAATCCCCCTTATAAATGGCCCCCATTGTAATCCCCACTATAGATGGCCCCCATTGTAATCCCCACTACAGATGGCCCCCATGGTAATCCCCACTATAGATGGCCCCCATTGTAATCCCCACTATAGATGGCCCCCATTGTAATCCCCACTATAGATGGCCCCCATTGTAATTCCCACTATAGATGGCCCCCATTGTAATCCCCACTATAGATGGCCCCCATTGTAATCCCCACTATAGATGGCCCCATTGTAATCTCTCTTATAATAGCCCCCAGTCTGTGCACAAAAAACAAACACACAACTCACCTGACAACTTGATCCCCCGCCGTGTCTCTCTCCTCCTGTCCTCCTCGGTTTGGCTGTTGGCTGCCACGCAGCTCCTGGTCCCTGGCTCTGTCCCGTCCCCGTTCGCACACGCACCAATGAGCTCTGTGCGTGCTGGGGATGTTACTTCCAGCACAGAGGGCACTGCGCCGGAAGTATTCCCGGCGCACATAGAGCTCTATGTTGCATGTGCGGCCGGGGATGGGACAGAGCCAGGGGGGCCGTAAGCCGAGAGGCAGCCGGGGGCCCAGTCCAGCCTCCCTCTTGTAACCACAAGCAAAACCCTGCTTGCGATCACAAGAGGAAATGGGAGGAGGGCAGTGCAGTGGCAAGGGGGGGGGGGCGTCGCGACCACGGTAGCTACGCTATTGCTTTCAGGATTCGGTGTATATCTCAGCCTTGACTCCTCCAGCTGCAATGTCATAGAGTGGCTGATGGATTGCTTGCTTAGCCAGTTAGTGACTAAAGCGGTGTCCCATCCCAGTCACTGATTGGCTGAGTGGGTGATCCATCGCCCAAGAAAGTGCTGTTGCAGCTGAAGGAGCTGGAGTGTCTGTTGGATATTGTTAAGGAAGCGCTTTGAGAGCATGAGGACAGGTAAGTATACTTTAGTTATTATGTTCCCGCACCCCCTGCCTGCCTAAGATTTGTTAGTTTCATGAAACTTCTACTTTCAAGAATATTAAGTGGCGCACTATGCTGTTTCCATGAGTAACTGACAAGTTACTAGCAGTAAGCTAGCATTGGTGGTCCCATACACAGCTCTGTGCAAAGTCGCTATAGTAATGTGAAAGGTTTCCTAAATTTCCTAGTGGGCTCAAGTTACCCCAGTCCGACACTGCCTACAGCGGCATCTAGACATGCAACATGACTTTTGTATGGTGAATAATGGGATGGGATTCAGCATTTAAATATTTTTACAAGACCCATGGGTCCAATACTAGCTGTATAGATTCATAACCAATAAGATCCCTCTTGTGGTGGCAGCAAGTAGACAAAATTTTATATTTTAACTTTATGACTGAAAGAAAGCATATATTAATAATGAAAATGTGCTTAAAATATATATTACTAGAAAATGTACCTGGTGCTGCCCGGGTATAAAGTGTCAGTGTGTTAATTAGATTTGTTCTAAGGTGCCCAGGAGGCCAAGCTAAAGGTATTGTTTCATCTGAGTTAATCAGTGGAATTAGTGTATACCTGTAGTGCATAGTTGGAGGGGTTCTGTATACCCACAATGTATAGTTTTTAGGGGTCTTGCATATCTGTAGTGCATAGTTGGGGGGGCTGTATACCTATAGTGTATAGTTGGGGGGGTCCTGTATACCTGTAGTGTGTAGTTGGGGGGGCTTTATACCTGTAGTGTATAGTTGAGGGAGGTCCTGTATACCTGCAGTGTACAGTTGGTGAAGGTCCTGTATACCTGTACTGTATAGTTTAGGGGTCCTGTATACCTGTAGTATATAGTTGGTGCTGTATACCTGTAATGTATAGTTGGTGGAGGTCTTGTATACCTGTAGTTTATAGTTTGAGGGTCCTGGATACCTGTAGTGTATACAGTAATTGGTGGGGGTCTTGTATACCTGTAGTATATAGTTCGGGGGTCCTGTATACCTGTAGTGCATAGTTTGAGGGTCCTGTATAACTGTAGTATAGAGTTGGTGGAGGTCCTGTATACCTGTAGTGTATAGTTTGGGGTCCTATATACCTGTAGTATATAGTTGGTGGAGTTCCTGTATACCTGTAGTATATAGCTTTGGGGTCCTGTATACCTGTAGTATAGAGTTGGTGAAGGTCCTGTATACCTGTATTATAGAGTTGGTGTAGGTCCTGTATACCTGTAGTGTATAGTTTTGAGGTCCTGTATACCTGTAGTGTATAGTTTGCGGTCCTATATACCTGTAGTATATAGTTGGTGGAGTTCCTGTATACCTGTAGTATATAGCTTTGGGGTCCTGTATACCTGTAGTATAGAGTTGGTGAAGGTCCTGTATACCTGTATTATAGAGTTGGTGTAGGTCCTGTATACCTGTAGTGTATAGTTTTGAGGTCCTGTATACCTGTAGTGTATAGTTTGGGGTCCTATATACCTGTAGTATATAGTTGGTGGAGTTCCTGTATACCTGTAGTGTATAGTTTTGGGGGTCCTGTTTACCTGTAGTGTACAGTTTGGGGTCCTGTAAACCTGTAGTATATAGTTGGTGGAGGTCCTGTATACCTGAAGTATATAGTTGGTGGAGGTCTTGTATACCTGTAGTGTATAGTTTTGGGGTCCTGTATACCTGTAGTGTAAAGTTTGGGGTCCTGTATACCTGTAGTATATAGTTTGTGGAGGTCCTGTGCACCTGTAGTGTATAGTTTTGGGGTCCTATATACCTGTAGTGTAAAGTTTGGGGTCCTGTATACCTGTAGTATATAGTTTGTGGAGGTCCTGTGCACCTGTAGTGTATAGTTTTGGGGTCCTGTATACCTGTAGTGTCCTGTATACCTGCAGGGTCGTATTTACCCGTATGGCAGTGTTATTCAGTCACAGTGTGTCGATATTGGTCATGTCTGGTATGGGGGTGTTATCCAGTCACAGTATGGCGGTATTGGTCAGGTCTGGTGTGGCAGTGTTCTCCAGTCACAGTGTGGCGGTATTGGTCAGGTCTGGTATAGTGGTGTTATCCAGTCACAGTATGGCAGTATTGGTCAGGTGTGGTATGGCAGTGTTATCCAGTCACAGTATGGCGGTATTGGTCAGGTCTGGTATGGGAGTGTTATCCAGTCATAGTATGGCGGTATTGGTCAGGTCTGGTATGGCAGTGTTATCCAGTCACAGTATGGCGGTATTGGTCAGGTGTGGTATGACAGTGTTATCCAGTTACAGTATGGCGGTATTGGTCAGGTCTGGTATGACAGTGTTATCCAGTTACAGTATGGCGGTATTGGTCAGGTCTGGTATAGCAGTTTTTTCCAGTCATAGTATGGTGGTATTGGTCAGGTGTGTTATAACAGTGTTACTCAGTCACAGTATGGTAGTATTGGTCAGGTCTGGTGTGGCGGTGTTATCCAGTCACAGTATGGCGGTATTGGTCAGGTCTGATATGATGGTGTTATCCAGTTACAGTATGGCGGTATTGGTCAGCCCTGGTATGGCGGTGTTATCCAGTCACAGTATGGCGGTATTGGTCAGGTCTGGTATGGCAGTGTTACCCAGTCACAGTTTGGTATACCTGTAGTGCCCTGTATATACATGTACTGTATAGATGGAGTAGGGGGCTCTGTATACATGTACTGTATAGATGGAGTAGGGGGCCCTGTATACATGTACTGTATAGATGGAGTAGGGGGCCCTGTATACATGTACTGTATGGATGGAGTAGGGGGTCCTGTATATACATGTACTGTATAGATGGAGTAGGGGGGCCCTGTATATACATGTACTGTATAGATGGAGTAGGGGGTCCTGTATACATGTACTGTATAGATGGAGTAGGGGGTCTACCAGTTATTACTGTGGATGTTGTGAGGCAGCTTCCCTAGCAACCATTGCTCCCTGTGAAAATGAAAGCAGTAATCCTATTGGTTGCTAAGGCTCCAACTGCCGTGTCTGCTGCAGCTAATTATATCACCTGTGTTTGCAGTGAGGAGATTTTCCTATTCATCTCTATGGGGCACCGCTTTTCCCCCTTCCCCTCCTCTCCTGTACATCTGACGGGGACGGGACCTTCGCAATAACCTTCCTGGGCACCCAATGTATCTGTGTGCCAAATTTGGGGTCAAACGGTTCAGGCGTTTGGAAGTCTATACGGGACAGACAGACAGACAGATAGACAGACAGACAGGCAGACTTTCATTTTTATGATATAGATGTGTTATGAAATTATGGTGGATGTTAAAGGGGTATTACAGAGAATAAAAAATATTACAAAATTACATAACATTATGAAATAAATGTAAAAAAAATATATATTTTTTTTATTCTCCAGAATACCCCTTTAACACAGTGGGACCCTCCTAGGTTTTGCCAGGGCAGTGTATACATCCAGAGAAAGTACAGATAGCAAGTTGTATTGTGCCAGACTACTAATAGAGCTGCTGTTATTAACTCTGCCTTGTAAGGGCTCGTTCACACAGAGCAAAAGGGGCGGATTACGCGAGGAAATATTTCTGCCTGAAATCAACTGACACTGAATTCCGAGCAGAATGTGAGCGGAATCCCTGCGTATTTCAGCGCGGAATACTCGAGGAATCCACTCTGATTCCGCATGCATTCAGCGCTGAAATTCAGCGAGTATTCGGTAAATAATAGATGGCAACAACAATTTTGCAGACTTTGGAGACTAGACTATATGGTACCTGAATTTTCTAGAACAGATCACCTCAGAGCTGGCAGAGGAAAAGGAGCAGAGCTGAGCAGAAATGGCAAAACATCACCGCTTTGCATTTGATGGAGATGCACTAATTTCAGAGATATGTATGTATGTATGTATGTATGTTTTTTTTGGGAAACTTTTGCTGTGGTCATATGCTGTGTGCATGCTGACATTGTCATTTCTTTCTTGTGGGCCCCTGGTATCACTTCCTTTGGGTTGTCTTGGGATTTCCCCACCCTTTTCTCCCCCATTTCCACGCTGATTCAGCGCGTAATTTCCGCTTGAAATTCCACTGTGTGAACTGCAGAGCAGAATTTCCATTCAACACAATGGAAATTAGCTCTGCACCTATTTTAATGGCTGAAATTTCAGCGCAGATTCAGCGCAGAAATTCAGCTGCTTTTGCTCTGTGTGAACGAGCCCTAAGTCCAAATTGCCAATTTGTCCAATTTGTAAGTCCATATTTTTTTAAATAATATGTTTTGTCTTGAAAAGATTTTAGAGAATAGATTTCTATCTCATCAAGTGCACAATGTTCTAGAGGGAACACCCTGTAAAATATCTATTTAAAGGTTAATCACCATTGTATAAAATGCCTGTGTGTAGAGAAACCAATGAACTGGAGTGTTTCCTGGAACAGGAGTCCTGTAAAAAATACTAAGCACTCAGTACTACCATATACGTACAAGTGTTATAGGGAAACATCTGCTTTATGGGATGAAATGCTAGCCAACATTTTCAGTTTACTTTTATTTAAAAATCTCAGGTTTTCTTGTACTTATCAGCTGCAGTATGTCCTGCAGGAAATGTTGTTTTCTTTTCAGTCTGACACAGTGCTCTATGCTGAAATCTCTATCGGAGACAGGAACTGTCCAGAGCAGCAGCAAATAAATAAATAAACCTTTCCTGCTCTGGACAGTTCATGTTTCTGACAGAGATGGCAGCAGAGAGCACTGTGTCAGACTAAAAAGAAAAACATTTCCACCAGGACATACAGCAGCTGATAAGTATGCACAGACTTGAAATTTTTAATTAGCGGTTAATTGCAAATGTATACAACTTTCTGAAGTCACCCTTTAAATATGTACATGTTTTGACTTTTATTTAATAAAAATGTATTCATAAAAATAGTGTGCACTGTAATATTTTTGCATATGTTCCTTACTATTTTGCCTACCCACCAGGTGTTGTTTAATTTTAATAAAAAAAATGGTGCCATATAGATTAATCAGTTGGGTGCAGTTCTATAAAAAGACAGCATGGGGGCCTCTGTCATTATGTCATTGTTTGTCTGTCATTGTTATTATATAAAGACAAACCCTGGTGATCCTGATTTTAGGATCCACAGAAAGGAAACTTTTGTCTGTGTTATCTATTGATTTCTCTACTTAATGGGGTTAATCCATGATAGAAAGCATATATCATCCCTTTGTACACAATGTTTGGGTAAACCTTTAAAGAGAACACAGACCCTTTAATATCAGGATGCAGCTGAACCCCTCTCATAACAAATTGATGACATAACATAGTGAAATGGCACAAGAGACCTCTTTAAAGGGAATCTCTCAGACTTCCTGGATTCAGCATAGTATAGAGCAGAATGATATATAGTTTATGGAATAAGTTGAGGGATAACGTTTCATTTATTAATGTAAATCTCTGCTCATTCTGCGCTAAGTAGTCATGTGGGCGTTGCTACTTAATGATTAACAGCTCTTTATATTTACACTTATACTGAGAAGAGATTAACCCTTAGAGGACCGGGCCAATTTCAATTTTTGCGTTTTCGTTTTTCCCTCCTTGTGTTTAAAAGGCCATAGCACTTGCATTTTTTCACCTAGAAACCCACATGAGCCCTTATTTTTTGTGCCACTAATTGTACTTTGCAATGACAGGCTGAATTTTTTCATAAAGTACACTGCATAACCAGGAAAAAATTCAATGTGTGGTGAAATTGAACAAAAAAACACATTTTTTTTTGTTTTCACACCGTTATATATGCTCCTCAAGTCGTTACAACGATATGTAACATGTATAACTTTTATTGTATCTAATGGCCTGTCAAAAATTCAAACCATTTGTTAACAAATATATGTTCCTTAAAATCGCTCCATTCCCAGGCTTATAGCACTTTTATCCTTTGGTCTATGGGGCCGTGTGAGGTGTCATTTTTTGTGCCATGATGTGTTCTTTCTATCGGTACCTTGATTGCATATATGCAACTTTTTGATCGCTTTTTATTACAATTTTTCTGGATTTGATGCGACCAAAATTGCGCAATTTTGCACTTTGGGATTTTTTTACGCTTACACCATTTACTGTGCGAGATAAGGAATATGATAAATTAATAGTTTGGGTGATTACGCACGCAGCGATACCAATCATGTTTATTTATTTATTGTTATTTATAACATGGGAAAAGGGGGGTGATTCAAACTTTTATTAGGGGAGGGGGCTTTTTATTATTAATGACAACACTTTTTTTTTTACTTTTACACTTATACTAGAAACCCACTGGGGGACTTCTAGTATAAGCACACTGATCTCTCATTGAGATCTATCCTGTATAGTAATACAGGATAGATTGATGAAATAGGCACATTGATTGCTTCCGGCTGCTGCCGAGTCATTATGGCGCTGACCCCGGAAGGGGTAAGATGTGTGGATCGCTTCTCCGGGACAACATCCCAGAGGAGCGATCCACCCCACTAGACACCAGGGATGGCTGCATTCAAGTAATCGGATGCAGCTGTCAACTTTGACAGCTGCATCCGATCACTTTATTAGCGGGCACGGCGATCGGACGGCGCCCGCTAATAGCCGCGGTCCTGGGCTACATGTGGCACCCGGGACCACGGCGGTTCAGAACGCGGCCGCTGCACGACCCCTCTCTGAACACACGTAGGTGGCCCTGGACATACAGGTACGTCCAGAGTCGCCTAAGGGTTAAAGGGGATCTCTGGATAAGAGTTCAATCCCCACCTATAATCTAAGCTTATTGTAATAGGTTTCTATTACATGAATTGGAACGTTTGTCTGCAGCACATCCTGGCTAACACCCTGAGGCTGTTTAAAATTCTCTCTTCCTGGTCCACTCTGTCTCCAGTTCTCTGTCTTCTGAGTCCTTCTGAGACAGGGGTCACATGATCTCTGTCTCTTCTGTTGCTAGGCAAGCTGTAACACCTTATCTGTAACCCTGCCCCCCAGAGACATCACACCTGTCCGTGGGTGGGGAAACAACAGCCTCTTATGAGTAGTACAGCGGAAAGGAGTCCCTGTTGTTTCATTTCTTGCCCTCTTTCTCTAATCTATCAATGTAGATAAATAGACAGAAACATAGATAGATAGAGAGATAGATAGATAGATACTATAGATAGATAGGAAATAGATAGATAGAAGATAGATAGATATAGATAGATAGATAGGTAGATAGATAGATACTGTGTTTACTGTGCCAAGTAGAAGCAGATCAAGCCTGAGGTGGACAGATACTTGAGCAAGGACCCAGCAGTTGACTCTAAGGTGCAATGCATGATGGGAGATTCAAGTTTGAATTTGGGGCTAGGTGCAGTGTAGATAAATCAGAAAAGTGTCAAACAATTGGCGGGGGATTGGTGAGGGCATCTATATGCTTTTTGAGCATTTAATTTTTTTATGGAATCTCTGGAGTTCCCCTTTAAATGACAAGTTATCCTGGAACTGCTCGGCTTCTCTGCTCTACAACATGCTGCCTGCAGATTGGACTGCATTTTTATATGTGATAGTTTCACTGTTAGGGTTTAAAAATGAAGTAACTCAGGCTTCTATACTAATAAAGTATTCATGACCTCATGGTTGCATATTTGACTGAGCATTTTATTGTGGTAACCAAACATAGTGTTTAGTCTATAACTGACATTGCGTCATACTTATAAGCATCTTGTTATATTATTGCTGTAAAATATCCCCTCCCAGTAATAGTAATACTCTTTATATGAGACTTGCTCAGACAAGTCAATCAAATGCAAAATTTGGAGACTGGGCACATGGGCTGTTCCCAACTATTGTCAGTTCTCGTTTTGAAGACCAGGCTTAGGCTTGGTTGTCATCTTGCACCACCCACATTTGGAGAAGGCCTTTTTTTTTTTTAAGTCCCCATGGTTTCCAAACTTCAGACTAAACAACTTGACCTCCCATATTTGTACCATGTACGTTTACAAGAGAAAGAGGCATTTATCTGTCAATATAACATGTTTATTTGTACAAACAATGCATACACAAGACTGTATATTAGTTGAAGACTGCAATAGAGTTTTCATTTAATAACTCTGTAACAAAAGGTAACTAAGTTAAACATTTATGAAAATATAAATCTCTGCTTGGGTAAACTCTCCCAACAATATAAAGTTTACATAAAAACATTCATCTATCAATTGCAAACAAGATAGGAAAATCATTCAAGTCACAGAATATACTATATTGGCTTGTACACAGATCACAGATGTATAACATGGCTGGGCATTCTTAAACTGGAAATCTAGTCAAACGGAAATCTGATGCCCGACAAGCTTTTTTTCTTTTTTTTTTTTTTTATGTAAGTCCTTTTAAAAGCTGGGAAAGGACATGCCATATTGCACATATAATATATTAGATGAAAGTAAATTATTCATAAACGTTTTATATTACTTACTGCTTTGAAATACGATTGTAAAAAATTGTAGAACAGTCAGTAGCTGTGTGTTAAATATCCCATTTAGCACATGAAGTAAGAAATTTTCCTATAAATAATATAGAACCTTTGGATATCTTTTTATGATATTATCGACTATGTTGACATTATGTCAATCCCAGAGTTTTCAGTTGGTCATTTATTCTGTGTGTAACACACAAAGTAATGTACGTTTAAGGCAGATGTCAACACCACACCATGAACAGGTCTACATATGTCACATTGTAGATGTTTCCTTGACATTTTAGAATTGAAACGCAAATCCATTTCGACACAGTTGTTCAAAACCTTTAGCCCTATGCCTTATAGGCTTTATTTTTGCCATCTGAATCCCTATCTTCACAGTTTGCCTTTCCAGGTTACTGCCAGTATAACAGACAGGTTTTGTCTACTGAACAGAATAGCTACTGGTGACCACATCTTTTCATGGTGGTCCCCAATGCAGGAAGTTGACAGATGAGGAGGAGGAATCAGAACATACGGTGTGTTTCGATAAGGAACATATTGCAATGAATAATATCTTAAAAGGTTTATATTTCTTTCCAGAAACCCTAACTATGTTGTCCATGTTTAATATTTGTTATTTCAGCCCCTTCATCTTATATGAGCAGTAATACCAGGCACAGCCTATGTAACAAAGTGGCTCTAAAACCAGAACTTCTTTTAAATCTCATAGAGCTCCATAAGGCTTTTCATGTCTTAGTGCTCGTTTCTTGTTGATCTTGTACGCAATGCATGTTATTTTATGTAAAATGAGTCCAAGACATCTTTGCTAGTCCCATAAGACTAAAAAGAACATGCAAACCGAAGCAATAACTGAGGTGTCTGAATATCAGATGGAAAGCTCTTTAACATTTTTCATATCTCTTACTCTTGGATAAAAAGAAGGAAATCATACGATCCGGTAGCAGGCTGAAATATACAGTCATAAAATGTTATCCAATTTAATTTTTGTATTTCATCATTATTCTTTATTTATATGGAACAATAATTTTCATTGCTTACTTAAGGTTGATAAATCAGAAGAGGTTGGGACACCCACTCTTTATATATCATACCCCCCATTTGATTTGATGGTTTAGCTCACCAGGGAATCTTTTAACCTGTCATTAAAAATAACTTTTGAAATGTCATCAGGCATGTCAGAAGTTAATGATCACAGCGGGTCTCACTGCTGAAATCCACTGTGATCAGGAGATATAGCCAAGAAGAGAGCACAGCAGCAGTGCTATCCACTCCCCGACCACTCCCTAATTCTGACAATGTCATTCAGTAAATTCAGAAGTAATTCACCATTGCATACTTACCACTGGAATTCCAAAGTTACTGGGTAACCGTAAGACTGTTCACGTTCTGCTGGGAATGACCAAAGGTGTGAGAAACATTCCATGATTGGGGCTATTTAGCTTAGAAAAAAGAAGTCTTAGTGGCAATCTGATTACAATGTAGAAATATATGATTGGACAGTACAGAGATCTTTTTACTCCTAGGCCCGTAACCAAGAGAAGGGGGCATCCTCTATGTCTAGAGGAAAGAAGGTTTCACCACCAGCACAGACATGGATTCTTTACTGTACAAGCAGTGAGACTGTGGAATTCTCTGCCACATGATGTCATAATAGATAATTCATTAAATAAGTTTAAAGGAGGCCTGGATGCTTTTCTTGAAAAATAGAACATTACAAGTTATAGGCATTAGATTTCAAGTGATAAGATACTGATCCATGAATTAATGCTTATTGCCATTGAAGTCAGGAATTTTTTTCCCCCTCTGATGGGGCATTTGGCATCTGCTTCATAAGGGTTTTTGCCTTTTGCAATACACAATATGATATCTGTAGGCTGAACTTGAGGATTCTTGTCTTTTTTTTAACCTCATTAACTATGTAACTATGTCTTATACATGAGCCCAAGGTCAGACAAACACCAGAGGCGCTGTGAAGCAACAGTATGTGTCTGCCTGCCTCTCTTATGTTTCATACCATCCCATACTTGTGAGCCATAAAATTCATAGGCAAGAGAAGGAAATAGAAAGTTACAGCCAGGACAATGCTGGAGTCTGAAGGGGTATGAAATAATAACCACTTCCCTAGACCACCAGGTTTAGGCATAATAACCCTTCTATTGCCCTAATATTAAAGGGGTTATTCACCCTTTAAGGGTAGCTTCACACACACCGTATCACTACGGATTTTCTGCTGCGGATCCGCAGCAGATTTGCCCTAAATGACTGAACATAGGATCAAATCTGCACCATCAAATCTGCTGCGTGTGAACGCACCCTAAAAACATTTTGGTAAACGGCTAAAATGTCATAAAATCTTCCCACTGCTTAGTGGTGATGCAGGTGGTCCTGTGTTGGCAACAAAATGGGGGAACTGACCAGAGCTTCTGAGCTGGATCACCATGGTATTGGACATGTGAACAAAGGGTTTAGTTATATTATGACAATTAAGGATGCCTAATATTTTTTGCTAGCTCACTTATTTCTGTCTCTGCCCTAGATTACCAGGAATACAGATATTAAACCTCTACACCAAGGTTCCTGGCATTATCCCTATTTGAGCATTAGACTACCAGTGAGTGAGACAATATCCCCTTCACTGCAATAGACTTCCAGAGACAGTATTATTAAAGGGATGTTTTTGGTAGTATGTTTTTTATTTATATGCTCAAAGAGGAGGGGGTAATTGAAAGCAAAAAAAAACACGTAGGTGCCTTGCTTCCATGCCACCTACATTTCTACAGAGCTTTGGTCCCTGATGTGCAGTGTTTCTGGGTTCAGGGATGTGTCATCGCAGACCTGCTCAGCCAGTCCGCAGAGAGTATTGGCCCACCTCAGCCACTAAATGGCTCAGCAGGCCTGTGATGTCCCGCCTCTGAATCTGGATGAGTTGTACAGCAGGGAGTGAATTTCTTTCAATTCTCGAGATCATGGTGAGTTCAAATGGTTCACCATCTGTGGATAGGAACTAAGGGGGACATTTATGAAAGTCCTGCCTAAGAGGTATGCCAGGGAGAAGGTGAAGATTCGTGTCTTCTCCCTGGTGTATGCCTGCCGTATCCCCTGCTCACCAAATGGGCGGGCAGGGGGAACTTGGGCGGTAGGGGGGTGAGGGGTTGGCAAGGCAGGGAGGAGAGCTTTTACGATTTATTTTTGCTTAAGAATAACAGTCAGTCTGCATGAAGACAAATGCAGTGTAAGGGGCAGATCAACCGCCAAGTAGATGTCAGACTAAGCCCTGTGTTGTCATAGAACAGCAAGTTAGGATGACATAATTCTTGTGTTTATAAATGTCCGCTATTTTCTTTTCAGTAATTGTATCTGTGTATATGTTTTGTAACTAATATCCTCTGTAAACTTTTATACTCATTAGGTAATATTTGCCTCATATATTTGTACACAGGTTTACGTTTATATTGGACATCCAGCCAGCATAGACTAAATGTAGCCTCTTTATGATTATACATTTTTTGCTTAGGGAAAGAAAGTTCTTACAGCAGCACAAACCCAATGTAGGTGTGCAACGTTTCAACTGAATAAGCCTTTCTCAAGCAGTGACTGCTTGAGAAAGAAGTCACTTTTTTTCATCTTCATCCCTGGACGTGCTGTCTCCTCTTTCATTACTGCTATAAATTTTTTGCTGTTACATTTATTCTTACACTATTATGCTTATGCTGTTCTATTTTTTATGGTTTATATCAGTGATTTTCAACTAGTGTGCCGTGGCACACTAGTGTGCCGCGACACATGGTCGGGTGTGCCGCGGGGAAAGTTCCCCAAACTATGGTGCCCCTATAAAACAATGGGGGAGAGAAACCTGGGGGTGGGGGAGAAACAGGGGAGAGAAGCAGGGGGGAGAGAAACATGGGGATGGTGGAGAGAAACAGCAGAGAGAAGCAGGGGGGAGAGAAGTTTGGTGGAGAGAAGCAGGGGGGAGAGAAGTATGGTGGAGAGAAGCACAGGAGAGAAGCATGGGGGAGAAAAGCACAGGAGAGAAGCAGGGGGGAGAAGTATGGTGGGGAGAAGCACAGGAGAGAAATAGGGGGGAGAAGTATGGTGGAGAGAAGCACAGGAGAGAAGCACAGGGGGGGGGGGGAGAAAACAGGCCCAGGTTTCACACTGAGTATAAATACATTTAGAATCTATATTATTAACTATATGTATAATATGTACTGTTTTAGTGTCATTTTGTGCCATTTTGGTTGGTGGCGTGCCCCGGGATTTTTTAAGTATAAAAAGTGTGCTGCGGCTCAAAAAAGGTTGAAAATCACTGGTTTATATGAATGCCTTAGGCTTCTTGGCTCAATAACATGTATAAGTGATCCTCAATAACACATGAACATCCATTAGGCTTTATGAGCAGAGCCTACAGTCTGATCATAACCTTATACATGGAAGTGCTTACAAACATATAATAACAGATCAGTCAAGGTCAGCTTGCTGATAGTAGCCATTATTATTCAAAGGGGATTTTTATCATGCCACTTAGGTATACCCACCCCTTTAAGGGGTAACCATACCTTTATTAACTTGAAAATATGAAAATCTTAGTATAATCTGTATATTTAACCACTATGCCTTCTAGAATGTTCTGTAGATACTAGTAATAATGGAAGCACTCGACATATAATTTGTGTTCAGTGTTTAGTATACAATATAGCTGCTTGTTTTGTTTCCTTTGTTCTTGACTGCAACTCATTAACACTTTCTTTTAAAATTTATATCCCAAAAGGTAAATTAAATACATAAAAGGGGCCATGTTGCCATTCTGACATAAAAATCCCATGCTCCTCTGCCCCTGGTTCCATTCTGGCAGAGCCACTTCCCACTGTCAGCATTTCCTCTTCCTGGTCCTGACACACAGGGAATGTCAGCTCAACCAATCGGTTGGTGCAGCAGTGACCTGCCTCAACCAATGATTAGGGTCATAATCGGCAAGCTGGGATGGAGAAGAGGAAGTGCTCACATCAGGAACCTGTCTAAAATGGCACTGGCAAGGGGATTGGGGGAGGAAAGTACAGGTACATTTATCTTCTAGATTAATCCTTTGAGTTTACTACACAGATTATTAACTCCCAAGGATTACATCTCTTCACACTAACTGTCATACTCTGCTGAATGTTGGACCACCCTTCCAAAAAGGTATACTTATGTAAATTCATATAATCCATTTAAATAGGATACAAGATGAGTCTACAATCCAGTGCCCTGGGGTGCTGTCAGATCAGCCATAGACAACTGCCTTTTGTCCTTCTTTCGCTCCACAAAAATACCAAAAGATACAAAACACTTTATAATTTGCACCCGTGCAGGTGTACATATCTTTATATATATATATATAGAGCCAATATAAGGAATTAGTTTCTCTTGAAGCAATGCCACAAGGGGAAGAACCTCCTTCCAACTGTATGTGCAAAAGAGTGAAGCCACATAAAGATGTAAGCCTATACATATGGCCTCTTTCATGGGGCCTAGGGTTTATCTCTGTTTTGGGATAGACCATAACGTGCAGAGCAATTTAGAAATTCTGTATAAGTACAGTATATATTTTTAAATATACTTTCTGTTTTTTTACCTGTTTTGTGTAACTGGTAATCCTGCCACATTGAACATGCAATCAAATCTAGTACAAATATGCTATATAGCAGGATTGCTGAACAGAGTTATATATAGTTTTATTTAAAAAGACTTAACCCTAACATAATATACTGATCCTAATCCCTGTCATGCTGGGTCAACAAGTCCAGTAGGCTGTCCTAATCAGTGAAGGACAGTTTTCTTTATATGCACATTTATACAGGGAAGTGTCTATCATCAATAATTAAGACTGCCCAGTGGACTCCTAAACCCAGAATTGGCAGGGATTATAAACAACATATTAAAGTTCTACTTAAGGTTGTTACACAAAACTATATATCAATGTGCTCAGCTCCTCCTGCTCTATAACATTCTGCTGGTAGATTGGATTACAGTTTTATGGTGATAAGTTCCCTTTAACTAGAAGACTGTGCTGCTGTTGACAGTGGTTGCTCTTTTCCCCTATGGCTGCCGATAGCTATCAATGAGACATAAAAGAGAAACTATCAACAGGTTTGTATTCTAAATCAAATATGCTAATGAGTTATTTTGGTGCACTGGGGGCCTTCTTTGGCCCCTTAGTGCATAGCCCCGCCTGCTTGCTTGTACAACCTTTTCTACTTATGCATATTCATGACAATCATCTATGCATAAATAGCCAGTAGGAGGGGACATGCAAGCCAGAAGGCGAGTTGGAAGGTGTACTGAGGGGCCAAAAAAGTGCACCAAAACAATTAATTAAAATATTTGCTTTTGATTTAATTTCTCAAAAACAGCACCACAAAGGAAGACTGATGCTATGATCTGCAGCTCTGCCATACAGGTATGAACCTGCTGATAGTTTCCCTTTAATTTTCATTTTGTATATAAATTGAAAGCAAAAAATGTGAAAAAGACAGTAACCCGATGTTCAGTGAAGTATTCAGTGCTTCTATTCTAGAACAAGAACAAGATCGATGCACTTCAGACAAACACAGTAATCTGCTCACAAGAACCTTCATTCAACAGTTACTTTTTTTTAAACTAAGAGATGGTGGGGGCAGTAAGTTTCCTTCTTTTATATCTCAAGTCCTTCAGCAATGGTCATATAGCGCATGCTGTATAACAGAGCATTAGCTACATGCTGGATAAAATTTTGCTATATTATCAATGAAAATTCCATCATTGCAAACATTTGAAAAGAAAACTATAATGATTGATAGGGCAGATTTGTAAACATTTTTGATCTATTATTTGGTGGCCTATCAGTTGTTAGCGGCAAAGCTCTGCCCCCTGCAGTCAATGGCAGAACACATTTTCTCATAGCAAAAGTTATGCTTTTTGGTTGGTGTTGACTCTGTTCCTTCACCAGATTCACAAACTGTGATGGGGCTATCTCTCGCAAACACTTCGGTGGATTCCCTCCACAAGCAGTCAGGTGCCATTTTATAGATGTAGTTATTGCATTTTGGTCTATGAAAGCGTGTTTTGTTATTGAAAATCTGACGGCTATTGGAAGTGGCAATTTTAATTTTTAACGTTGCATCCACCCGATCCACCACAGTGTAAGTGCCAATGCTTCCATCATCAAACCCTACAACAATATTGAGGTGCCTTTGGGAGAGTGCAAGAAAGGTTGGCGGTTTATATAACGTACAAGCACCGATACTTTTGCCATCAGCAAGTCTCATAACTATTAAACTAGAGACAGAATTATCTTCATCATCTTCTCCATTTTGAAAGCAAATGTAGACAAGGTAACGTCCATCACAAGACAGGCTCTGCTTCCATATTAATCCTGATGCGTGTATCACTCTGAGTTTTCCAGTGTGAAGATCTAAAACATTGAACTTTTCATCTCCATGAGTGATTATCCCAAGTTTTCCATTCGGAGAGATTTCAAAATTGTGAAGATTCTTTAAGAAGTTACACGGTAGCTGGACTCTTCTGCAGATAGCTTCCTCGGCAAGGCTCCAGATGTTCACAGTCTCAGTGGATGTCATAAATACAACAAACTCTGGACAGTCCGGAATTAACTTAAAGTTGATTATGGTTGATCCATCATCACAGCAGAATTTCTTAGTGATGCTTCCTGTCCATAGGCTTACAGCTAAAAGTTTGTTCTTGGTCATTCCAATCAAAAACGTATTTGCAGTAGTTATAAGTGCATTTTTTAAGGCAGCTAAGATATTACATACTTTATGACCTGTTGCAAGCCTCCATACTCTTGATGCATTTTGCTCACATAAAGACACTATAAATTGATCATTATGTGTTATCAGCAGTTGAGATATTCTTTGACCACTTATTCGGAAGAGGTTTTCCCCGGTGGTGGTATGCCAAACGTATTGGTTACATTTGTCATCTGAGGTGACCAATAGTTCTCCAGTGGTTGTGAGTACACCATTTTCTACAATACCTTCATGCTTAAAGGATGATTCAATAAAGCCTGTGTTAAAATTCCATTTTTGAACATATTCCGATCCATCGATCGAGTAGATGTAATCCCCTCTCCCGGATAATAATACTGTGTGCACAGCTCTCCCAGTCTTATCAATATTGGACATTGCACTTAAGATGTCAGTGTCCCAGATGGAAAGCACTCCACTGATGGACAGGGACAGAAGTAAGTTATGATGGCTAGATTTGACTAATTTTACTATATTCCCTGAGATCTCCTGTAAACTTGCCATACACTGCCCGGTGTCTCTTCTCCAAACAAATATAGATGAGGTATTTTCCATGGAAGCAATAATACAGTCGCAGCTCCGGGAAAGAACAGCTGATATAAATCTTTCATTGCGTTTGGCCCTAAACTTTTCCGAAACTTTCCACATACGCGTGTCGAGAAGTTCAATGCTCAATGCTTTGCAGATTAAAAGTGCACTTTGGTCTTCAGACAGCTCAGTGCTTATAACGTCACTGTCTCCTTTTGTACAATCAAACTCTTCCGTCAGCTGGGGATTGGTTATTTCCTCTACATTCCAAACAGAGAGGCTGCCTTCATTGTCAATCATAACCACTTCTTGAGTCGTATCCAGAGCAAGGATATATTTCGGAAACCCACCAGAAAACTCTGAGGTTACGGTTGATAGCTTCTCACCAGTGCCTAAGTGAAATATTGTGGTGGTATTGAGGTATTGGCCACAAAATGCATATAGCCCATCTGAAGAACATTGGATGCAAGTTACTTCGTACCAGCAATGGAAATTATAAAGTGGCCACCCATAAAGTAAATCTATAACATTAACATCTTTACTTGCTTCCAGCCAGGCTAGTGCATGTGTATGAGAGAGCGTGAAGCCATTGATTAGGTTTGGCCCACCTCCTACACCTTTGGAACCTTTAACTTCTACTTCCGACAGAAGGCAAGAGTTTAGGTTGTCATAGATTAAAAGGGTATTTTTTGCTGTAGACACAACAAGATATTTTTCATCGACTGTAAGCTTCATTCCCATAATGACAAACTCAGTGGTGGTTATTTGTCTAAGAAGTTGCCTCGACTCAACATCCCAAGTACTGATTGTGCCATTCTCAAGTGCAGAAATGATTATATTTGGGCTATACGTAGGAAGGACCTCTGTGACATGCAATGAACTGGTTGACAGAGAAAGTCTTTCCGGGGTGTAGGTGACATCCATCGAAGAGTGCAATGGGACAATGGAACAGTATTTAGGTCCATCTTTGTCACATTCTACAAGAAGGTTTCTGAACTTGGGCAATGAACTCACAACTGGAAGTAATATTTGCTGCAGTTCAGCAGAAAGTGACCCGGGATTTTTCAGAACCTTGTTTTTTATGCTTTGAAGAGTACTTGCAAGAAATTTCAGCTCTTTATCTTGTGAGTAATTATATGCTATTTCAATGTCACTTAAAGCCCTATCAAATTGTCCAATTTTAATCATTGTATACAGCCAGCTAAAGTTCATTGTAATCCCAGACATTATTTCATCTGTCATTCCACATCTTGTTAAATGATGTAGTAGTTCTGTCATTTTCCTGTGATTTACAAAGAAAATATCAGGCTGTAGAGGATTACACTGAAATGCCCATGGCTGCTCAGGAGCCTGTCTGTCAAACTCATTTTCATCATTGTAGTGGATTTCATCATTGCGTATGCCCCTGTGATCATTCTGTATGCAGTTTTCAAAATAATTATGATCATTGTAGAATGTTTTTTTCCTGCCTCCCGACCATGTACCAAGAAAGTATTCTGCCATATTCACATGCATTTCTTGCAAGTCTTCTTCATTGCTAAGATACAACTTTTGGGCAATCAGGTGAAGATGTCTATTGGACCAAACCAAAAGGCTACAATTTCTTATGTGTCGCTCAATTAAATATCCGGTGAGATCTTCTTTAATTTGTGCAATGATTGTGTATGGTATCCTTAATGGATTCAGTGCTTTCCCATTTGCTATTAACTCATTCATGACATTATTATCAAGAGCCAGAATGTCTTCTAGTTCCACCTCGCTGAGTCCCGTTTTAGCCATCGTAATGTAACCCAGTGCTCTTGAGACCAACCTCAGTCCACACTTGTTTTCCAGAGAACAGAATAACTGCTCTATGTTTTCATGGACAGTCACACAGAGAGTCGATTCATCAACATCCTTATGGGACCTCCAACCTCTAACCTCTCTAAACGTCAGGTTCACAAACATGGGTAGAGTACACCTTGAAAACGCTTCATTGACATAGATTTGTTGACCCGATGTTACTTTCCTTTTAACCCTCAATAGCTGATGTTTAAGTATTTGGCTGCACATTTTCCTATCTCGTGGAATAAGTTCTATGTAGTTGTCCTCGTTGTTTATAAGGCACCGTAGTTTTTGGAGGATTCCATGCTTGTTTGGCAGTGTTGACAAAATGATACGAACTGTGCGTGGAAGATGAATGGGGAGCCACCATAGTTTCCTGGCGTCATCACTATCTGTCAGTTGTTCAAGGCTGTCTAGCACAAGCACCAGCGGCTTAAGATAAGAAGACTCACTCAGGAGGTTTAAAAAGAGCTCTCGCAGATCTACAATCTTTTTGGGAATGCTCTGCAGTAAACATCTGTAATTCACAGCTAGCTGCTCACATAGGCTTTGAAGCAGACAGCTTAATTCAGAGCTCATTTCTGTGGATCCGAGAAATCTTACAATGACAACAGGGTTAGACTCTGGTCCCATTTCTTCCTGAAGCCATGAACAGACCTATAACACACAAAATATATTATTAAACTGAATTGTTAATTTAGTCTATAAATTACTTAAAAATTAGGATTAATTAAGTTTTAGGCCATGTTCACACTATGTAAGTACCGTAGTAATCATGGCCATTGTAACAACGGCCGTCATTTCTACGGTACTTACGTAGTGCTGCACCTAAGGGAATCCCAGGCCGGAGTGTATACACATAGTATACACTCTGGCCGGGATCCCTAGCAGCGCCGCAAGAAACTGACATGTCAGTTTTTTGTAGCCGCTATTCAATGAATAGCGGACGCAGAAAACCCTGTCAGTTCACACAATGGACCATGCAACTCCAGCCGTATGCTCCATTGTGTGCAGCGGGTATTCGGCTGCGGGCGCGCACGGATGCGTCAGCATCCAAATTCAGTGGCATTAAAGATCATCTGGCCGCTACTGCAGTACTGGCCGGGATGATCTTTTCTGACACCGACCATTCCGTGACCCTGGCCGGGTCACGGAACGGCCGATCTCTTACTACTGTACGTGGGAACATGGCCAAATAATTTTTTTTCCTCTTTTCCTCAGGCTCTTTTACCGTATGCCTCTATTTCATCAATAGTTATTATATAAAAAATTATGCAAAAGATGTAATTGACCAGATATGTTGCCAGAGACTCCTTTCACTATCCTTAATCTCCAAGGAGATTGCTATCTACCTGTTCAATACCATAAACTAAAAAAACCCTTCAAACTCATAGATTATCTTTAATCCGATTTTAAAGGGAATCTATCAGAAATGCTGAACGAAGCAATGTATTACTTACTTCATTTTGTTCAGCCGTTGTTCTGCTACGCAGGAGAATGGGCTTCATACCATACAACACCACTCCCTTCCCCCTCTGGCTGCTGATGGACAGCTGTCTGCCTATACACAGTATACATAGGCAGGTAGTCAATCAGAGGCAGTGGGCAGAGGGAACTGATGCTCAAGAATATTGAGGACTACTGAGCACATGCATATATGCTTAGTGCAGTATAAACCTACTAACAGTCTCTCTAAAGAGGCTGTGTAAAAAAAAATATATATTCTCAATGGCTGGCTGTGGTGTAAAAAAAATGCAACTATACTTCCCTGTTGCAATTTGCACCACTGCAGTACTGCCAGCTTCCAGGTGTCTTCTTACAGATTACTATGATGTCACAACCATGGAGGAACTTTCCCACTCAGCCAATCAGTGGCCACAGTAGTATCCTATTTTAAGGCCCTATTCCATGGAACGATTATCGTCCGTATTCGGCCGATATCGGCCGCTACGGATGATAATCGTGCTGTGGAATAGAGTGCAACCATCGGCCGACAACGTTCATGTTGGCTGATCATTGCAGTCGCTTGTTTTTCAACATGTTGAAAAACAAGTGACTGATATAGCAGCGATCTGCTGCTGTCGCTCTGTTGAATAGGAGCATCGGCAGCAGACGCTGCTGTATCCTATGGGCTGCCCGGATGATCAGCGATACCCCGGGCAGCCCCCCCGCAGCTCCCCGCCGCCCCTTCTGCACTTACCCGCTCGCTGCTGCCGCGTTGAATAGTGGCGGCAGCGAGCGGGGAACGAGGAGCAAACGAGCGCTGAGAGCGCTCGTTTGCTCCTCTAAACGACCCGTGAAATAGGGGCTTTAGTCAGTGATTCCTTCATAGTCATGGCATCGTAGGAACCAGAAAAAGTGATTCCTTCATAGTCATGGCATCGTAGGAACCAGAAAAAGATCACCATAAGGGGACAACAGCTGTGAGAGCTCGAAGTAGGTGTGTGTAACTTGTTTATTTTCTCCTAGACAACCTATTTAAATGCCACAGGGTCAGTTTCTCATAAAATTATTTAGGTGGCAAGGTGATCCTTTCAGTATGGGAAGTTGGTGATTGAAAATGACCAAAACTTGTGTCAGGGAGCACAGGAAGTTCTGGTAATATATATTATTGCTATTTTTACATGTACACATTTTTTTCTCCTAGTCCACACAGTGGTTTATTGGTCAGTATGAATGCTTAGTACTAGGGCCATGGGATTAAACCAACCAAAGGGGCAACATCTGCTATATATCTCTATATCTGTTCATTCTAGTAGTCTGGTCTTTGATAAACATGTTGAGCACAACAGATTCTGGCGCCAATGATGAAATGAGAAACATTTCCTAAAATGTGCTAAGTGTACTGAAAAACATTGTCCTGTCTTGAAGTGTACCTGTTATTAAGAGTAACTTCTGACATGTCATCAGGCATGTCAAACACTATTGATCATTATAAGGAGATATAGTAGAGGAGAGAGGGGGCGGCTAATTCTGTAAGAGATGATTGCTAATTCATAGCCTCATAGACTTACTTTGTTGGAATTAGCCAATCAGAAGACACAGCCAGAGAGTGGATTGTACGCCCGCTGTGCTCTGGCTTATCTGCTGATTGGAGAGGGTTTCAGAAGTGGGACCCGCTGTGATAAAAAAAACTTTTTTTTTACTTGATGACATGTCAAAAGTTACTTTTAATGACAGTGACTCTTTAACCTACTAAATACTTCACAACCTTCAGAAAGTTTTAACATAAAATTTGTTACATGTAGATCAGAATGTCTTAGGGTAGCTTCAGAGGTAACCTATACACAGCGTATTTCTCGCTGCAAATTCGCATCGAAATCTGCTCTGGATAATTGCCCATTCACTTCAATTGGCTGTCATCCCTCTGCAAGTATGTCAAACTCAGTGCCATTAACCCCTGCGGCCTGGAAACATACTGTACCGGGTCCCCGCTCCAGCTTGCTTTGGGGGCTCCCAGCATCTCCCGGCGATCAGCCAATCAGTGCACTGTGGCGGGGCAGCACAATGATTGGCTGACCGCCGGGAGCCACCGGGAGCCATCGAAGCAAACTGGAGCGGGGACCCGGTACAGTATGTTTCCGGGCCGCTTATTTAGTTGCAAATTTGCAGCGAGAAACCCGATGCGGATAGGTTACGAGTGAAGCTACCATTAGACAATATATAAAATTCACAAATATTTGTAATTAAAATTCTTTAAATGACGTAGGTAGGTTTTAGGTAGAGATAAGAAAAGCAGACTTCCTTAGGGTTTGTACAAAGCCAAATGATTGGCTTTAAATAGCTAACCATTCATATGAACCCTAATGAAACCCACTGCGCTCATCTCAAGTTTTAGGCTATATGCACAGCAGGTTCAGTCGGTGTGTTGGCTGCATTTCTCAGATTGAACACATCCCACTGAATAGAAGGCTAACAGCATGCTACTGAATTACGATGCCATGAGCTCTCGAATGGTCAAAGCACTACTCTACCAGAAATGATCAGTTAGGGTGGTATATGCTCTGACTGTTTGGGAGTTCACTCCATCATAATCTAGCCTTCCATGCAATTGGACATGTTCAGTCTGTGACCAGCCCACGGACTGTGTTTTACAGACTAAACACAGTCATATGCAAATGGCCTCAGGCATCAGGGATGATCGAGAATCAAGCTGATTTACTGTTACCTTTTTTGCTACTTCTGCTAAAAGGAGTGTTTTTCCAGTGCATGGTCCACCATATACTACTAATGGGTTGATATGGCCTGATTTGGAAGGCTGTAAGTATTTATGAACAAGGCTTAGCGCTTCACATCTGTATTCATAAAAGGAAGAGTAGGTTCTACACAAAGACAAATGCTGCAAGATTTCATCGTACAGTAAATCCGTCTCAGTTTCAAAGCTCTGTTGCACAGTTGCCTGGATTATATCTATCACGTCTTCATAGAACTGCTTGCAAAGTCCTTCCACATAATGGTTTTCCACTTCTTGGGAGTAGCCCAGTTTCATGTCACAATGAGTCACTGAGGTGTAAACACGTAGATTGGATGATGCCACGATGGTCGGAATAAATTCATCCCTGAGCTTTACCATCTTCTCAAGGGCCTCTGGATCTCTCATAATCTTGCCTTCAAATGTCATCACATCTGTATACCTGGACATCTCAGGTAATTTCACATGTTTTTCAATGTTGGAAATTTTCCGAATGTAGCAAACACATTTCTTTAAAAATGCTGCTGTTTGCTTTCCTAAAGCGAAGTCAAACTCATCTTCCAGAGCTAAAATAGACAAAAATATTCAGTTAAAATCAATTCAATATGGATGGCTACAGCCTATGACTCATTGGCTAATAGTTCTCTTGCTCTAGATTACCTAATGTCTATTTTCAGTATTTCGTGCCAGATGGGGGTCCCTTCTCTGAAATGAAGTGTAGTAAGAAACTGATATAAAATCAATGAGTCTTTCAACTAACATACTCCAAAAGTTTTTTCTATCAGTCAGCGTATGAGTGTTCAGAGCCTTACCGATTAGTGGGATGGGATCTGGCTGTTGTTTAGATAGATATGGTATACATGTATTGAGGTATAGTATACCTAGGTATATATACGGTATAATACAGAAAAAAGACAAATCTGGTCAGCTATCCTAAAACACCATTCACACTAGGCAGGAGCATGTTGCTATGGCTGAAATTGCAAACATGCAAAAACACAGAAAAATGCAACAGCTCATCGCTAATAGCAAGATACACACCCAATACAGATATGAAAATCACTAAAAGCAGCCCCCCAAATGCCAAAAAATCTCTATAAAAATAATGAGGCTTTCGGTTACCATTTGCAAAGAGTGTAAACCATCCTAGTATAAATGCTGTTCTAGGAGAGCTGACCAAATGTGTCTTTTCTTTGTGTTCAAGGTGTGTGTGTGTGTGTGTGTGTGTGTGTGGGTGGGAATGGCTACCTCTACTTGGTCGCGCACTCGCCCCATTTCACTCAAGTGGTTATTATTTTTGCCAGTATTAGATGGATCCTGCATGCCCAGAGCATAGGCTTATTATATGCCATGGAGAGGCTAGTACAGTGTAGGTCCATCCCCGCATGAGGCCACCTTATCGTGGTGGGATGGTTTACATTATTTGCAAATGGTAACCAAGAGCCTCATTATTTTTATGGAGATTTTTTTTGCAGTTGGGGGCTGCTTCTAGTGATTTTCCTATCTGTATTGGGTCTGCATCAGTTTATACTATATAATATGTTTATAATATATACATATTGGGGGACATGTATCAAGTGGCTTATCTTTGTTTTTTGGCGGAAAGTGCAGATTTGCGAATATTTTATTTGCAAAATGGCCGATTTGCGAATAAAATATTTGCAAATCTGCACTTTCTGCCTCATACGCCAGGGGGCCGGGGAGGAGGTGTGGAAGGGGCGGAACGGGGGGGGGGGCGCAGACTCAGAGTCCGCACGATTTATAATTGCTTTGTGTTAAAGATACGCAGGAAACCTACTTCAGCTCTCAGCTGGCGTAGGTCTCCTGCTGTGCGCACCAGCGCGCATGGGATTTATATAGAGGCAGTCCGCCTCTACATAAATCTCCGTAGCGCCGGAGATGCGGGGACATTTCTTTTTTTTTTTTTTTTTTTTTTTTGTAAACTTTTTATTCAGTTTTCAATTTTCAAAAAACATGAACAGACGCGGAGACAGTACTCCACTACAGGTAAAACATGAGCGTACATAACCAAAATTATTACAGACAATTATGCATTGGTCCACACAAAACAGGAACCTAGTGGACCCCGAAAGAGGTCTGGATCAGAAACAAAATCAGAAGCCCACCCATAGAAGAGAACTCCCTCCCCCCCCCCCCCCCCCCCCCCCCCCCCTCTTCCCCCCGGCTCGCGATCACCCCGGATGGCCCTCAGTAGAAACCTAAGTTGTATCCCTAAGGACATAAAAGAGAGATAATCTCCGGTCCATGCTCACTCACACCCTCAAACGGCCAAGCGTACCTGCCACATCCTTAGCCAGGTACCATTTGGTATCCTTGAAGGGCAACACTACCTGTCGTATTTCAGCAGGAGAAAGGAAGGCACAGATGAACATTGTCCATTTCTTAAAGAAACCTTTGGTAGACTTTTCCTTGGCCCTTAGTACCTCCAGCTGGTCATACAGTAGATATTTTTTAACTTGATTCACCACCTCATCAGTGGAAGGCATCTGAGATTCCAACCAATGAGCGAGCAGGCAACGCTTGGCCACCAAAACAAAAACATGGGTGAGCAATGTAGGCCTCTCCTCATTTTGGGGAATATGCATTACCAGAAAAGCAGGTTCCAATGACAAGGTGACCCGCAATTTAGATGCTAACAGATCTTTTAACCTCACCCAGAAATGTCGCACAAGGGGACATGTCACCAGTCCATGTAATAAGTCAGTCCCCCCAAGGTTACAATTGGGGCAGGCATCAATCCTGTCTGGTCTGTCCAGAGTCTTGGGCAAGGTGAAACCATACGTCGCATGATGGATGATGCGGAATTGGGTATCCCTCCAATTTTCGCTGACTATCGCCCTCCTCACCACCGCCCACCCATCTAGGATTGGTTTAGTCAGTTCAGCCAGACCTAATTTACCCTCCCAGTACTTAAATATGCCCTGACAAAAGGGCTCTGAAGCCTGCCGTCGCAGCGCCCGATAGAGGTACGACAGCGAGTGCATAGGCGCCTCCACTTGCAGCATATCATGGACCAAACTAGACCCGTAGAAGGAAGAAAGGTTCCGCAACCTAGGTTTAGTAAAGGCCATGACCTGGTTATATAACAGAAAATTCCCCTCAGGCAGCCCATATTTGGCTCGAAGCTCTAGAAAAGTCAAGTATCTGTGCTCAGAGTCATGCAAAAGATGAGATACACAAGTTATCCCTCTGTCCCTCCATTCTAGGTACGCCTTATCAAGCTGGTTCACTTTCAGTTCCGGATGCGCCCATAATGTCATATATTTCCCTATAGCAGCGGGTAGTTTGATATCCTTTAGGCCTGCCTTCCAGGCCGCAATCGTATCTCGCAACAGCAAAGACCTTTTTACATGGGATGGAATGGCAGAGAATTTGGAGAATAGTAGCGCCCCCAGAGACCAAGGGCCTGCCAAGGCCGCCTCCTCTCTAAAGTTAGTGTAGGGACCCCCACCCCTCATCCAGTCGAATCCATGCCTGAGCAGACATGCTACATTATATCTTCGGATATCGGGGAAATTTATTCCCCCCTGATCCTTAAAGAGTTGTAATTTTTTTAGGGCTATACGAGGTCTCTTCCCCCTCCAGATAAATCGGAGAAAGGAGGATTGCAATTTATTTATGTCTGAATGCTTTAGCAGAACCGGGATTGTCTGCATGGGATAAAGAAGTCTGGAAAAGGCCAGCATTTTCAGTAGGTGACACCGGGCCATTGTAGGAAGGGGTAATGATTTCCATCTGTCCACATCACTAAGAATCGACTGGATGAGTGGCGGATAGTTGAGTCCATAGAGTGAGCTGGGCGTTCTGCCTATCATGATGCCCAAATATCTAATTGCTCTGCGTTCTATCGCGACTGGAGTATTTCCTTGAAAGCCCCGGGATCCCACAGCCAGATCTAACATTATGCTTTTGGAAACGTTAACTTTGAATCCCGCCCCCTCCCCGAAATCTCGTAAACATTCAAATACCGTTGCGAGGTCAGAAGCCGGATTCTCAAGGAAGAGAAGGATATCATCCGCAAAGAGTGCGGTCGTGACAGGGATGCCCCCTACCTTTATGCCCCTTATGCCAGGATGTGATGCTAGAATGCGCGATAGCGGTTCTATAGCAATGTTAAATAAAAGAGGCGATAGGGGGCAGCCCTGTCTGGTACCCTTATACAACCGGAACGGTTGAGATAAAAAGCCCGGGGTGCCCACCCTGGCCCAGGGAGCAGTGTAGAGTGCTGACAAGTACCTCATAAAGGGGCCCTCAAAGCCCATTTCAGCCATCACCGCCCACACCCACTCCCACCGCACGTTGTCAAAAGCTTTTTCCGCGTCAATCGACAATATTGCGGGGGAGGGATGCAGGTCAGGATGAAGCTGGACCTCATCCAGCACACTGATGACCTTCCTCAAGTTGGACACCGCTGATCGTCCCTTGACAAAGCCCACCTGTGAAGGTGAGATAAGGCAAGGAAGGACAACAGCCAGGCGGTCAGCCATAATCTTTGATAGTATCTTGAGGTCGATGTTGATAAGGGATATCGGCCGGTACCCCCCTGGTGACGTTAAATCCTTCCCCTCCTTGGGTAGAACTTTTATGACCGCTGTGTTCAAGGTGGCAGACACTGGTGTCCCCTGTAAATACAGATTGTATAAGGATTGGAGAGCGGGGCCTACCTCCGTAACTGCCATCTTATAAAAATCTGCCGTATAACCATCGGGCCCTGGAGCCTTATTCGGCTTCAGACCCTTAACAGCTCTAGTGATATCCTCTATTGTTATAGTGGCATTCAGCATTTCATTTTCCTCATCGGTTAGCTTAGGAAGGCGTGACTCATGTATCCAGTCCCTCACCTGAGCGCCCTGCGGGAGAGAATCCATATAGAGGGTTTCATAGAAGGATCCCAGGATCTTATTAATTCTACTCGGGTGAGTTTGAAGGGTTCCCTGTGCATCCCGCATGGCCTGAATATGATGAAGGCCACGCCGGCCTTTGGCCAAATTCGCCAGCAACCGACCCGGTTTGTTCCCATGGCGAAACAGAGTGGCCTCAAAATGAGACCTGTTGATATTCTCTCTGCGTTCTAGCCAGCTTTCGTATGTCGATTTAGCCATCTGCCACTTCTCCTTGGCCTCTGGGGAAGGCACCTCAATAAAGGACGTATATGCCTCTCGTAGGGCCTCACTATGAATTTTAAGCTGAGAGGTAATTTTTTTCTTCTGCCCGGAAACATATGACATTATGCGCCCCCTTAAAACCACCTTAGCAGTTTCCCAATAGAGTTGAGGTTGGGAGACATGCTCTGCATTATCCCTAGCAAATTCCCACCACCAGAGTTTCAGGAAGGCCTGAAAGTCCTCATCCCTGGACAGTCCCTGTGGGAGCCGCCAGACAAAGTCAGTGCCCCTAGGGATAGTATCCTGCAACACAATGGACACGGGTGAGTGGTCTGATATAATCATATCCTCTATCTGCGACCGCTGAAGACGCGGTAGCAGTGAGTCAGAAACAAAAGCATAGTCTATTCTGGACCAGGAGTTATGTGGATGGGAAAAATGGGAGAACTCCCGTGCATCAGGATGCATCCACCTCCAGGCGTCCAAGACACCCACTGTCCGTGCCCATCTCGGCAGAGCAAGATCCCTATTACGGGGACCCGCCCCAGTCGACTTACCCGACTTTCTGTCTTCTGCATGGCTCATAACTGAGTTAAAGTCGCCCCCTATCACTTTCGGTGTCGTCACGTCTTGAAGAACAACTGAGGTAAGAGATTGGAAGAAGGTATTATTAGTATCATTCGGGGCATATACATTGATCAATTCCAGCTCCTCGGCAGAGGTCTTTATGCACACTTTGCAAACCCTCCCCTCTGTATCAGACCAGACCCGGGTGGTTTCATGACTGAAGGCTTTATGGATGAGCATCAGCACCCCGGCTTTGTGTGATACAGCTGCCGAGCCGTATACCTCCCCCACCCAACCTTTGCGCATCCTAAAGAAGTCCTCCTCTCCCAGATGAGTTTCTTGTAGCATCACTACATCCGGTGCTAACCGCTTTAGGTGGCGCAAAATCATATTCCTTTTATGGGGCGATCTCAGGCCCTTCACGTTCCATGATATCACATGTACCATAATGGAGCAATGAGCCGGTAAACTATCCTAAATTCCCCTTTGAGCCACAAGGTAGATCGCGAGCCGGAACCCTCCCTCCCTCCCAAAATAAACAACCCTCCCAAACAAAAACAACAACATAACGGTATGACCCATGCCCAAAGGAAAGTCGGGACATCCGACCTCGGGCAGACTCTGGGTCTATGGACCTCACTTCTTCCCACGCTGGCCATGAGGCCGAGTACCAATATTACCATCAACATATTGCATGTTAGAGGAGACCTCCGGCTCCTCGGGCTCAACAAATGCAGCATAAGACCTTATATAGTGAGCAATGCCCTTTTTTCCTCCAAGGACCATCACATAGGGATAGAGGGAGGGGAAGGGAGGGAGGGATAATAGGGGGACCTTGGAAGAAGGGGGAAGAGGGGAAGGAAAAAAAAGGGGGGAGCCAGGAAAAATGAAGGGAGGGAGATATGGAGAGGATAGGGGGGGAAGGGAAAGGAAAGAAGGGGAGGGTAGGGAAGAAGGATAGAAGAGGAGGGGAAGCAGGACAGCATGATACTGGGGAGGAGACCGGCCAGTATTCCAGAGACAGGTGTATGATGAGAAGTTCACCCTGGCCTCCGGCCCCATCAGGAAGGGACAAAAACTAACAGATTGGTAAAACCAGAGTCAGGAAACGTGGCCTCACAATAAGCAGCATAGCGTCCCAATATGGAAGTTGTCAATTAAGGCCCCCTTATACTACCAGTCCTTTGGCGATGAAGCCCGTCTTCTAGGTAGGGCGAGCACGTTGGCTCACCGGCAGATCCGGCCATTGATCCCGCGGGAGCTGCGGCAGCAGCTGAGCAGAAGGTGCGCCGCCTCCCGCACGTCGCGGGCTCCTAGGATGGTCAGGGGGGAGGTCAGCCAAGTAATCTCTCAGACTGTCGGCCGCATCGTCCACCTCCGCGAAGGACTGCATGGAGCCATCCTGGTGGAACACCTTTAGGACCGCTGGATACAGTAAAGCAAATCTGATCTGCTTCTTGAACAGCGCCGTACAGATCGGGGAGAACAACTTTCTCTTCCGTGTAACTTCCACCGAGAAATCACCAAAGATGAGAAGGCGATGTCCCTCCAGTCTGAGTCCTTCCTGGGCATTACGAAACGCCCTTTGAATAGCCACCTTGTCGGTAAAGTCTAAATATTTGACAATTACTTGTCTGGGTCGTTCTCTCTGCGCGAGACCCGGGGGAATGCCCTTGTCTTGTGGTTGGCGTATTTCCGGGCCCAATCTGTGCGCCCTCTCGACTTTGCAGGGATGCGGGATACCCAATAAGGAGGGGATGGTTACCTCACAGAGACGGGGCAGATCTCTTTGCCTGAGAGTTTCAGGGACTCCCACAATCCGGAGGTTGTTGCGGCGGGACCTGTTTTCAAGGTCTTCCACCTTGTCCCATAATCGCCTGCTCTCTCTTTCCGCGGCTTGCAGACGCGTGTCCCATGAGGATGCAGAATCCTCTAACACTCCGATCCGCTCCTCAGCCGCCATTACCCGCGCTCCCTGTGCCTGCACTTCCGCCTGTAGCTGTTTCATGGCCGCGGTCACTGCCGCCGTGACCGAGTCCTGCAACCCCGGGGTAATGCGCTTTGCGACCTCCGCTGCCAGGGCCGCGTAATCTAGGGTGAAGGTGTCTCCCTCCTCCTCACCTCCCGAGAAGTCCCGCTCCGATCTCTCCTGTGAGGCCGCTCGGGATGATGCAGGCGACGGCGCCATGTCGGCCTCCTCCCCTCTGATTCTGCGGGACCTGGAGCGATGCAGCTGCTTAACCTGCTTCGCCTTTTTGTGGACAAAGCGATCCATATGTGTGCCCCGAACAGGTAAGGGTACAATTTACCCGTTTGGATCAGTGGTGCGGGTGTTAAATGAGCAGGCACGATATCTGCTGAGCGGAGCCGAGGTCACTCGTGGCTTACAGCATGGCGCCGGAACCGGAAGTCGCGGGGACATTTTTAAGTCTGGGGTAAAAAATGTCGGACTTAATAAATGTCCTCCATTGTATACATATATGTATATAATACCAGACCCCTGGTTTTAGGGAAGAGTGGTAGTTCATAAACTTGATGCCAAGCTATCAATAGGAGCGGCCATATCAGCAGGGAACTTTGCTAAATAAATGCATTAAAAAAAAAATTAACATGATGAGCCTAACTAATTTAATTATGAAGCAACGCCCCATCCCTGAAAAGTCCCGCCCTCTTTCAGAAAAGTGGAAAGCAAAAATGAAAAGAAATCCCCGTGCGAGAAAGATATAATTACCGGATGACAAGTATCTTTTTGCTTGGCTGGATTTCATCTTTCCTTTCTCATGAAGCAGCTTTACAGAAGTGCTGAAAATGTTCTTGATCTCCCCTACTACTGCACGCCACTTCTCCTCATTGGCAGAAATTGTAGAAGAATCTCCCTATAAATCACAAAAAGAAAAAACATAAAAACGTAAAAAATGTTTAATGCCTGCAGACATTATTGTAGTTTACAGTCTACCTGTCGCCTTTAAGAACTTTTTCCATGTTGTAGAGACATTTGAAAGTTTTGATTGGTGGGGGTTAGGGGGCATATACCTACACAGATTGCAGAAAGAAGCACAAGAAAGGAAGTGGCTGAGTGCTGCTTCTCCCTAGTCTGTGCATGTGACAGGATATGGTCCTATAGACTTACTAAAGGTGGACTTTGTAACATACTGCTTTATGGCCATTTAAAGGGAATATATACCCAGTTTTTTCTTTTGCTGATTAAAGTCAAATACAAATAGTTATTTATTTTTTTATTGTAATCTGTTTCTATTTTGTGACTCTAATTTTCTAAATTTCACTATTTGTACATTGTTATGGGGGCAGCCATTTTGCCTGAGCTGTTTTTAACAGCATTTAGTGGCATGCCTAACAAGACTCATGGACACAGACAACAATAGACAGAGTCTGTCCCCTTGAGATGAATGTGAAACATTACTGAGCGTGCTCTGTGTCCTTTGAAGAGGTCATTCCACATGTCACTGCAATTCTGCACGGATTACTTTACAGCAGCCTCCTCTTATCACCATAGACAGAACAAGAAGTCCCTTGAATATTGATTTAAAGCGATTCTACTGCCAGTTGATAGCAGTAAGAAGCAAGTACTTCTCCTTCTGAAGAAGGGCTACTAAGAAAGGTATAGGAAAAACTAACCACTAAGTGACATACATGTATGTCATGTTGCTGGTTAGGCAGTATGGAGCAGGCTTAGATGCTGAGCCTGCTCCATACACAATGGGTACTAACTGTGTCATATAGATCTAACAAAGTTACCTCTATAATTTGGAACAATGACTTATTTTCAGATGTTTTAGATAAGGTTGTAGGTAAACCTAATGCATTGTTATAGAAAAGGGTATAATTCCAATAGTCTTGCAGCTTCAATAAATGACAAACTAAACTCTGCTACATCTAAATCTTACTTTTTGCTGTTCTGACTTCAGCTGTATCCCCTTTGACAGTCACTATATATATGACCAGTTGAATTATAATATAATGGCAACAATTTTCACTCAACATTAGAGAACCTCAGCTACTCATCTCAACAAGCTGTTCAGCCGACCAACACAAATTCAGAACATTCAGATAATTGTTTATCTCAAAATATGGCACATAATCCAAGGGAATTATGTGGCCTTAGAACAAAGTGTTCACATTTGGTCATGACATAATGTTTTCCTGAAATCACCTGTAATACCAAAAAGTTTTATAGCATTACATAGGTTTAGCTGAGATTTAGGATGCATGAAATCTACAAACTGTTCACATGTAGCCTAAATGTAGCTTGTGCCGTCAGGACTAATAGGCAGTGATTATGGTCTTATGTAAGGAATGCTTCCTATATGTAGGCTTCCCATGTTTTATGTATAGTGCTGCAAGGAAAGAAGAGTGGTGGTTCTCTGCAGCACATAACTCTCAATATGGACCTAATGGATGGACTTCAGACATCAAAGGATGGTGACCTGAACATGGACTCATCAGGCAGGAGGAGATTTGTCTCTTTGAGACGCATTGCAAAAAAGTCACTTCAAAGCTACATATCTGGAGTCTGTGTTCGGGTCACTATTCTTTGATGTCTGAAGACTTTCCATTAGGTCCATATTGAGAGCTATGTGCTGCTAAGAACCACCACTCTTCTTTCCTTGCCATGCTGTATATCAAATCGTGCTCCCTGTGATATGAAATGAAGGTGGAAGGCTGCTGACCCATTAACTCAATGCGCTTACTAGTGTTGTGTCTACAGTACAACCACACTATCTGTACATTTACATTTCTCACCAGGTATAATTGTCCTGCACATGAGGCTCCTATTGTCTCTTTTTCACATATTATACAGTATGTATATTACAGAAAATCAGGCCACGCACATGAAAAAATATGTTAAAATCTATCCAGATTTCATATCGGGACAGACCAATAGGCTTTTATTAGGCATGGACACCCTTCAGTTCTTTTTCCTGAAGGGGTCCTTTCCAGAAAATACCTCCAGAGTCAGCACCCAGGCAAGTGCCGCCGGGTGCTGAGCTTGGCCCTTTAATTGTATGCATTCCTGATCAGGAGCACATACAGTTAAATGTGGCTCTATTATTGACAGGGCATTATGCCTCTGCTCTCAAGAGGCCGCTCTCTTCCCCAATGATCTGGGACAAAAAAGACAGCTTGAAGAGCGGGAAGTGACAGAAGCTAGAGGAAAGCACAGCTGCAGTCTGCAACAGGTGAGTACGTATTATTTGTTTTTCCTCAGTTTTTCCTGTCAGGAAGTACTGATGGTTTCCTGAAGCCTCACTAAACACTTCCTGCTTGGTATTTTCTGACAATTAAATTCGACACAGGCGTGTGCATTAGGCGTGTGCACTAGCTAAACAAAACCATTAAAACCGAACAAAGGAAGAATCAGAAAGACCGTTTAGCTAATAATCTGTCCAAGGAGGCAGACTAGTGCGTAAAAAGTCAAGAACTGGTGATGAGAAATAGGGTGATCTTCATAGTCCACTACAATGAGTGTGAAGAATGTTCATCTAAATCAAAGGCCATATGACCCTATGTATAGTAATTCCTAGGAATTCTTTTAAATTAAACAAGGCATGGTCTGGACAGACAAGAGTCCACTATGTCATTTGATGGCAGCACCAACCTTTTTTGGTTTCAGTCCTAGTGCACATAAATATTCATAACCTTATGTAAGTGACTTATCAAAGACAGCCACAGGAAATCCAGCATCTAAAAAGATTCAAGCTGTTATTCAATCTTTATTTAAATCCAGAGAATAAATACCAGATATCACCATGTGTTTCAGGCCGCATTGGCCCTTAGTTACAGCAAGTAACATATCAACGTCTAAGCAAGGCCTCAAGTGGATATAATAGGGAGGGAGTTAAAAGTGTACCTGTTATTTGAAAAAAAAAAAAAAACACACATGTAAAAAGTTTGGATCAGTCAGGGTTTGAGTGCTCAGGCACAGACGGATTGGCAGAAGGAGATGGGAGAAAAGGACCACTCTGCATATCTCTTTCTCTGCTCTGTGATCATGTGACTAAGATGGTTCCATTCCTTATATTATGTGACTGCCTTGGTGCTAACACACACTTCTCCAGCTACTGATTGGTCGGAAAACTCAAACCCTGACAAATCAAAACATTTCATACGTCTCTATGGCACGTCAAAAGTTTTGTTTTAAATGACAGTGCCCATTAAGTACTAAATAGTAGTGATGAGCGAGTACTAAAATGCTTTGGTGCTCGATACTCAAGACGAATATTTCCCGATGCTTGGGTGCTCATTTTGAGTAACAAACCCCATTAAAGTCAAAGGGAAACTCGAGCATTTTTGCAGGGGAGCAAAGCTCTGCACAGGGAAGGTTGCCTGGAAACCTCAGAAAATGATGGAAACAACACAGAAATGGACGGGAAACAGCAGGGGCAGCATATATGGATGCCTCTGGGGCTGGCTAATCACAACATTACGCCAAATTATGGGCAACAGCTGGGCGGTGGCCCTCAATACAATTTTGCTGACCCAGACCAAGAAGGGCAAGCCACTTGTGCTGGCACATGTTAAGAAAGCACCCAACTAGGTGCAGCTGGAAGGACTTTGGTGTAGTCTATGGAGTCTGTGTGTACCAGGTACCAGGTGCTTTTTGTTTTAGAGCACCCATTACACTGCACACTGAACAGCCAGGATAGGTGTAGCTGCACTACAGATCCCAGCAAGCCAAGGTAAAGTAGCAGCAAAAATGAGTACTGAGAGGACTTTAAGAAATTTCTTTGGGGTCTATGTGGACCACTTGCTGTCCCCTTTCTGGCACCAGTCGCTCTGCACAGTGTGCAGCTAAGATGGCGGTAGCTGCATTACAAGTCCCAGCCAGCAGCCACGAGGAGGCCAAAAAAATGTAGTTGTAGCCCTTAGAAGGACTGTTGGGTTCTTTGTGGATGATTCCTGCCTAACAGACACTATTATTCCCACCCTAACACTCTCCCTGACAGACAGCAGCTCTCTCCCTAAGCTCATCCAATCTGTGTCTGAAGCGAGCATCGCGGGACCTGATTCTTATAAGCCCAGGTCATCTGATCTGGCCAGCCAATCACTGCTATCGACATGTAGGGTTCCCACGTGATGCTACAAGTTCCCAAAGCCTCCCCTGCATGATGAATGGATGAGAAAAAGCCGCCAAACATGCAGGAAGAAGAAGATGCCATTATCTTGATTATCACAAGAAGCTCCATCGAGTACCCGAATACTCGAACGAGTACCAAGCTCGGACGAGCATGCTTGCTCATCTCTACTAAATAGTATCTCTGGCTACATTATAGATAGCTATACAATTGTAACTAAAGGACTACAGGTCCCAATAATGAGCACCAACCTTGTTGACTGGATCTCACTAAGTGAACCTTCTCCTGGCTCTACTATCTTGTAGGCTGGGCTGCATGAACAATCCCTGGATTTCACCACTGTCTGCCACACATCTCCTGTTTAAATCCCTGTGGCCCAGCTGCATAAAATTTCCGATCAGTTTTTTGTTCAGTTGATCACTGGCACTTTTACATGGGTCAGTTATAGAGAATAAGTTTTCTTATAAACACTTATTTGGTCACAGTCCATTCTAAGTGAATGTAAGTTAAACCCCTCCTTGTCAAAGAATCAAAGATATAATCAACATATTTTACGCTGAATATGGCCCAAAAACAATTGTGAAATGCTTTGAGGGGAGAAATGCCCAGACCATTCCCTATCTTCAACCCTATTTCTATACTTTGTTAACCACTTCCAAAGAAGTACTGTAGGTGGGGACTCTCTCAAAGAAGTTATAAGTGCCTCTTTATGGACCAATCAGCTGAAACACTACACTTTTTTGTATGGCACGTGATAAATCGACTTTAAAGCACCACCCCAGCACTGATAAAAAAAACTGAACTGAAGCTCCTGTTGGAGTCTTCATTTTTTTTTCACTTCCTGGTTTGGGCTTTCCCATGATGCACTTTGTCTCCTGTGATGTCTAACTGACTCTGTAGAACTGTTAGGTGGTTTACAGCCTGTTCAGCCAATCAGAGCTGAGCAACCTGAGTCATCTGAAAAAGGGAGGCTGGCCTAACAGGGCTTAGACCGGCCTCCCTCTTGATGATGTCATTGTTACAAAATGGCTGCCACAGAAAAGCTTGGGATCAACAGTCAATAGGTAAGAATGAGTTTACTTCACTTCCTGGTGAGGGGTTGAGGGGGGGAAACATAGGGAAGTGATTGAAGCATATTACAAAGTTATATAACTTTGTAATGTGTTTCAATCAATGGGATAAAGCTTTTTACTGGAGTTGTCCTTTAATTTTGTTCATCACATTTTTTGGAGTGCTGCAAATTTTTGATTGCATTTAAGTTTTTTTGACCTGAATCAAAGCACCCTCATCTGTTTGGCTATTTTACATCTGTCTATCCATCCCATATCTATCTATCTATCTATCTATCTATCTATCTATCTATCTATCTATCTCCTATCTATCTATCTATCTATCTATCTATCTATCTATCTATCTATCTCCTATCTATCTATCTATCTATCTATCTATCTATCTATCTATCTATCTCCTATCTATCTATCTATCTATCTATCTATCTATCTATCTCCTATCTATCTATCTATCTATCTATGACAAAAATGTGGCCTTTTTCCTGACAATCCACCAAGATCTGAATAGATAACATAATGCATAATACAGTTTCAAGGTGACATTAAAAATTAATAATGAAAAAGAACCACGCTAAATGTAATGCTAGCCTCAGCGATAGAACCTGCGGGTAAAACTAACTTTTTCTTTGTACATTGCCATGATGTAACATTCATTAGAGTAGGGAGATCAGGGAAGGGGAGGAACACCTTTCTTTGTGTTTTCCCTGCATATTCAGATGCACACCACTTCATTATAATGTATCAACATTACACAAAGAAAAACACGGTCCATTGGGAACTCATTAAAATGCAGGCTACTTATTAAACAGGCCGACCCCCTGCAAGGTTATGTAACAGACATTTAAGTTAAATATTAGCACCGCAGAGTAAGATTGGGAAAATGATCTAAATATGAAAAACAAGGTCAAGAAGAGGAAAAAAAGCACACAATATAAAGACAATGCGGGTATTTTAAGGCTGGGTTTATATACTTAAAGGGAAATAATAACCTTTATAAGGTGACACTGTGTGTTCCTAGTGTGTGCATCGGCTCTGTAATACAGGGCAGTGCCTAGAACTAATAAATCTCCTGTCTCACTAAAGCTCATTGATTTTGAATTAATATTGAACATGTAAATACAGAAACTCTATGAGGTTAGGAAGAAGATGAAAAAATGAAACACAATCTCTTATTGCGTCCCCGTGCCTAGAATGTTTACTCGTGTCTTAACCTGCTTAATGGAAATGGAGAATTTATCTGTGCCTGAAGAAAGGTGACAAGGCCAAGCTGGCGGCTCAGAAGCAGATCTCACACAGAAGTCACCGGATATTCTATACTTAAGATGACTTTCATCCCTCATGCATTTGGTCAGTATTTTGCATAAGTATTTGTAAGCCAAAGTCAGAAGCCGACCCAAAAGACAGATGAGATGCAAATCTTTTTTTTCCTACTCTCCTCTTTTCAGTTTCCACTCCTGGTTGTGTCTGATATAAAGTAGTTATGAATAACTTACAGCTTGCCTTAGGGCCGTATTACGCACAACTCACCTCTTCCAGTGCCGTAGCTGCGCTGGATTGTCACTCTGGGATCTCCTACCTGCCAATGTCACAACCCGGTTGTTGGACTGCCCGCTCACAGGAACCACTGCAGTCACTGATTGGTTGAGCACACAATCCATTAGCTAAGATGGCCTAATGGAGTTGTGATGTTGTCAGGGCCAATTCCAGGTTGTCTGCTGCCTGAGGCAAACCTCAGGCGGCCGCCCCATCACGGGACCTCATAATGCCCGTCCCTGCGGCATGCTAACTACCCACCCCCCACAACCCGATCGCCCACTCATCCACCTTTCCGGGCCAGAATCTAACTGCCCGCTGGATCACTAATGTCCCCCGGCGCAACTTCTGACCTCTGGGTACTCACCAAGGAGCAGAGCAGAGGCGAGACATGCGGACGTCAGTGAGCGTGGGCAGCGGGACGGCAGGGATAGAGGTGAGAGGCTGCTGAGCAGGGCTATGGCTGCTGTCATTTTTGTTAAGTTAAACTTAACAAAAATTACAGCAGCAGGAAAGACAGCAGAATATGCCGCCTGAGGCGGAATACTCAATTCGCCTCATGGCAGAAGCGGCCCTGGATGTTGTCATAATTGGGGAAAAATGCCTTCCGATGGGGGTCCCAAAGCCTTTGATTTCACAGTCTCCATTCTCAAGTTTGCCGTAGTTATGCCCTATCCAGTGTATACTTTGGATAAACCATACCAACCCCAGTAGTGATGAGCGAATACTGTTCGATCGAATAGATATTCGATCGAATAGTAAGGTATTCGATCTATCGAATAGTTCGCCGAATATACAATAAATATTCGATAAGCATTCAATACCCCCAGCTTCCGGTTTTTACCTCCAAGTGGTCAAATAGATGTTTTTCAATAATCGAATACTTGTACCCATAGGGGGAGATTTATCAAAGGGTGTAAAATTCAGACTGGTGCAAACTGCCCACAGCAACCAATCACAGCTCAGCTTTAGGCAGTGCTGAAAGGAAAGCTGAGCTGTGATTGGTTGATGTGCGCAGTTTGCACCAGTCTAAATTTTACACCCTTTGATAAATTTCCCCCATAGACTTTAATGGGATCGAAAATTCGATAAAATATTCGAATATTCAGAAGATATTCGTACAAATATTGAATATTGAAATATTTTACTATTCGCTCATCACTAAACCCCAGGTGGGAATACCCCTTTAATGCTATGGGTATGCATATGGGGATGCTGATGAAGTGCAAATGCTCAAAGATTAAATCCACCAGCTAAAAAAATCAGCCAATCAGAAGAAAGAAGTAAATCAACATCATGGAATGCCCCTCCACCATACACTCTAAAACATTTTGTTACCCTCCCTCAAGGAGTGCAGAGGTGGATGGGATAGGCAAAGGTATTTATATTTCTAATGCGTATGATGTATATGGACATGCTTTATGTCAACTGAAGTGCTTCCATTTTTTTAAGCTGTTAAGTTTGCCTGGAAAACACCTTTGAAGGAGAACGCCGGCTAAATGTAAAAATCCAGGGTTGGTAGGGGGGTGGATACATAATAAAAAAAGTTATATTTACTTGTCCCTATGCCCCTGCAGCTCAGTGCTACTGCTCATGGCCAACCGCAGGTCCCGCGGTGGGTGGAAACTTAATAATAAATTATACTTATTTTTCCTCATGCCCACGCAGGTCAGTGCTATTGCTCATGGTCACCCACTGGTCTCCTATAGCTCCCAGTCCGGTGATGCCACAAACCGAAATGCTTGTCAGTCATTAAGTTAGTGGGACACCTCTGCAGTCACTGACTGGCTGAGTGGGTATTTCCTGTCGTGCTGTGACAACACAGGAAGCTGGGAAAAACAGGAGACCGGAGACTGACAGCGCACTTGTGCTGTGGCTGCAGGGGGACCAGGGTGGGTAAGTACAATTTCTTTATTATGTTCCCACTACCCCTTGCCCTCCCTGGATTTTTACATTTGGCTGGAGTACTTAAAAAGGTGATGTAAGAAGGTATAGCAGTGGTATAGCATCTACTAATGTATAGCATTCTGCATAGTCCCTGCAGTGACAACACAACTCCTGTCTACAGTTCAGGTGTGGTTTGAAATTAAGTTCAATTGAAGTGAATGGAGCTTAATTGCAAGCCACATCTGAACTGGAGGCAGGAGTCGTGTTGTCTCTGAAAGAAAGTGGCCATGTTTTTCTAATGCTGAATTACCCATTGACGACTTCTTTAATGCTATGTTTACATCTCAATGTTTCTGATGAGCTTCTTTTGTTAACCAACAACGGGGTTGTAATAAAACAGAGGACAAGTATACATTTCATTCTGCGTCCTTCATGAAGCTTTTTTGCTTTTGGCCGAAAAAATATATAAATATAAATAAAATGTTCAGTAACTGAACCACTTTAACAGGAATTTCTGTTGTTACCTCCGGGTTGTCTTCCTCATGCCACAGCCATTGTTCTTTATCAGGTACTGCTGGAGCAAATACATTGATTTCCTGCTGTTTAATCTTTTGATCTTATGGATAGTGAACTTTTTTTTTATAGAACAGTTCTATTTATGAGGGGTGAATATTTTTTTAATCTATTTTGAGTATTCGAGGAAAAATGTGCATAATCTGGAATTTGTATTCAATTTATCATGTGCGCAAGTGAATATTTTTGTGCTTTTTTGTGTGCTTTTTTTTAAATTCACAAATTTATAAAGCTGCTGCACTTTTGTGTTAAATTATGTCTTTGTTCTTGTAAGCTATAGGCTCCCTTAGGGTCATATGCTACAAGTTGTGGGAAGAGACTTAAGACTTTAGCTTCTGTCAGGAATGCGCAGTGATCCTGGTGTAAACTGGGCCTGTTTTTACCTGACACACCTGCTTCTCTTTCAGTCTCCTGGCAATGCAGGAGTTACACTGCTCACTGCTAGCCTTGATCGCTGCAGCTGAGCAGTGTTTTGTGATTGAGAGATGCCTCTACCTGTCCGGAACCTTGTGGATCAGAGCGCCGGTACAATGGGGATCTGGACTGGGCTCTTGATCCTCATAAATGAAACCAGAGCCAGTTATTCCATGCTGGCAATTAGGTTTCATACTCTGTTCCTAGATCCACCAGTCTATTCCTGCGATCCCCGTTCCTAATTCCTCTGTTTGCTACTCATTACCTGACCTCCCGCTTGATATTTTGACTATTTTGATATATCTGTTTGCTTCCTGATTTTGTACTGTATAGTCCGTTCGGTTCTGACCTGGCTTGTCAACTCCCCCATACTGTGTTTGTCTGTCTGTCTTGTTCAGTGTTACACTTATTAACTGTAGGGCACATCTTTGTGGTTGTCTGCGGCCGCCTAGGGCCGACTGAGGCAAGTAGGTAGAGACAATGGGTGGGTTCAGCTTCAGAGCCCACTGTCAAGTCTTGTCTCATAATTCCCATCCTGACAGCTTCCCTGTAGACTTCCATAGTCACAGGCAACTACAGGGGAGGGAAAGTACCTACTTAAAGGGGTTTTAAAAGTTTTTAACATTGATGGCTTATCCACAGGTTACTGCAGCTCAGCTCAATAGGAATGGAGCTGCAGTAACCAGAGTCCCCACTACACAGTAGACGACGCTGGGCTTCTTTCACTGTTTACTGTGTATAAGTACTGGTGCAGCAGCTGGCCGGTGGGGGTGCTGGGTGTCTGCTGATCGGACATTGATGACCTATCCTGTTATCCTGTGTTATAAACCCAGACAAGATCATCTAACCTACAAAGGATGGAGCTTAGGTGTAAATGAGCACAAATGTACACCCCGTGTTTTTCTAGTAACATTAAGCGTCTATCCAGAATTAGAAAAACATTGCTGTTTTCTTCCCGAAAAAGTGCCACTTGTCCTGAGTTTGTATTATTGTATTGTCCTCAGTGTGGTATTGCAGCTCTGTTCCATTGAAGGTAACATAGGTGATTTGTACTACCACACATAACTTGAGGATAGGTGCAATGCTGCTTTGGTAGAACACATTGATATATTTCTAGTCCTGGATAAACCCTTTAATGGTTTTATATTTCCATATCACCAGATATGCTTCAAGATATTATATTGGGATTGGATTATTCTAGTAACATGCTATTTTTCTGTAATAATGAATAATCCCAAAATGCCCCATTTTTTAATGTTTTCCTTTGCCTGACAAACATCAAGCTGTTTATATCCTAGATACATCTCTTTCTTTTATAGTTAATTTTTATAATACCGCCAGAGTTCTAATGTGTCTTGCAGAAACCTATTGCATTTTTTCATTCTAATTCTTGTATATTTCATTTAAACATCCCTTTTAGGGACAAAATATACAAAAAAAAAAAATAATAATGAAAAAACTGCAGTGAGCAGAAGATTAAATTGAGGGCCAAACGATCGTTCAGACATCAGTTATTAAAGGTGTGTGGCCTTCTTCAGCATGCTCGCTAAATACCAATTTCTCTTTTTGCACCATTCCTTAAATACTGCACTACAAAGCAATGTGATTTTTTTTTCTTTTATCTTAAATTTAAAACTACTGGTTCTTCAGTCATCTTTTTACACAAGGTTGTAGATACCACAATACTCATGAGCAGTGGCGTAGCTGCCATGAAGGCAGGCCACGCAACTGCTGTGGGGCCTGGGCATGCTCTGCCTTTATGGTATGCCACTAACAACAGACCACCATTCAGACCCCCACCCTGGGGCCCGGAGAGGGAGTGGGACCTGTCGCTATACTGTTCAACCCGCTCAGTGTAATGCAGGGTGAGCAGGCCGAACATCAGAAGAAGAGGAAAAGAGGAGCAGGACCTGCCAGCGTCCTGCACACAGAGGAGAGTGTTGAAGGACCCGATCACATGGGCCCTATACAGTTTTTGCTATGGGGCCCCACAAATCCTAGCTATGCCCTTGCCCATCAGGCTGCAAGGGGGTCAATGAAGCCAGTTTTAGTTAGCCTTATCCCCTTTGTCATTGGATGACAAGAACCTGTACAGATATAGTAAAGCCAGTGGGGTCTGCTGGACTCCATTGGTGTTCATCATACAACAGATCTCTCTGCTCCATTTTTTTTTTCTTTTCTGCACTTAAATGGAGCGATTGAATGAAAAAAACAACGGCGCCTCCAGCAAAGATAAGCATAGCCTGAGCTTATTAAATCTCTAATTTCAGTGACATAAAAATATAGGTTTGACAGAATTTTGAAGACTGGAATAAAACCCATGAAAAATGGTTAAAAATCGATAAAACAGAATTTGCGAGTAACATACTGTATTATGCATATGAACCTGCACACTATTGATAAGGGAACAAAAGACAAGGTCTGCAAAAGCAAGTGCTCACATAGCCGAACTAACATATTTGTCCCTGTTTAATGCCCATGTAAAGGAGAAAAACTAATTACGTTACCCTTCGTGACCCATCTATTTTATTTCATGTGCATAAAGCGTATCACGGAGCAAATGTTTACAGGTGAGCGACCCTGTGTTCACAATCTGTACTCACGGGATTATGATGATTCTTCAGTAGATCTGATTTTGGCCTGAGGTAATACGCCGGAGGCACGGCATTTTCGTCTCTGCAATACCATTCTTCCAGAGTCCTTGTATCCAGCTTGGCCTCAATGGCAGCATCCAGAATCATTTCAAACTCCGATGACTCAACTTCCCCAGGGATTCGGATGGTTCCATATTTTTCTCCGAGCAGACCCTGTGCAATAGAATTAGCACAGTTTACATCTGACATGTTCAGATCCCCATGGAATTTGGTTAATTAGGCTTAGCAACAGCAATGCAAATGAAACAGTTCTCTGGCACAGAATAGAATGGGAAGCTGTGTGAACAGAGCTTACAGAGGATAAATCAACGGAACAACCGGTGTATTTGTTTTTAAGTTAGGAACCGAGGCGTATAAACATTCAGCCACCGGGGTTATCCTTGAGATGAACATTACTTGTATCTCAGGGACAGCTCGACACAACAAGATACAAATATTTTCATATTGCTCATGAGAGTTATACTATTGAGCAGCAATTCCTAGCATGCTGAAAGTTGTAGTTTCTTGACAGCTGGAGATTCACAGGCAGGGAACCACCGCCATAGAAGATCAGTTTTCAGGTTTGTAGGTTTGAGATGTCATTTTTTGCGCCATGATGTGTTATTTCTAACAGTTCCTTGATTGCGTATATGCAACTTTTTTTATTGCTTTTTATTACAATTTTTCTGGACTTGATGTGACCAAAATGCACAATTTTGCACTTTGGTATTTTTTTGCGCTTACGACGTTTACCGTACGAGATCAGGAATGTGATAATTTAATGTTTTGGGTGATTACGCACACGGCGATAAACACATGTTTATTTGTTTATTTATTTTTATTTCTAAAATGGGAAAAGGGGGGGTGATTTAAACTTTTATTTAGGGAGGGGTTTATTTATTAATAGTACAACTTTTTTTTTTTTTTTTTTTAATCATATACTAGAAGTCCCCCAGGGCACACTGACTTCTCATTGAGATCTATGCTATAAAAGCAATAGAATGCTGATCTGGGATCAGCGTCATTACGGCACAGACCCCGGCCGGCATCAGAAGCAGGGATCGCCCCTCCGTGACAACATCACGGGGGGGGGGGGGGCGATCTCCCCACTAGACCACCAGGTATGGGCTGCAGTAAGTCTTCAGATGCAGCTGTCAATTTTGACAGCTGCATCTAAAGACTTAATTAGCGGGCACGGCGATCGGACCGTGCTACATGCTGCACCCGGGACCGCGGCGGTTCAGAGCGGGGTCACCGCACGGCCCCGCTCTGAACTCCCCCACCCGCGCGAGGACGTACTGTTACACCCTCATGCGGGAAGGGGTTAAGGAATGTCTTCACTTTCCCATTGAACTAAGATACATTGCCATTTGTGATAACAAATATGATATGAGGAGTGGATGAGGACTTCCTTAGGGCCCTATTACACAGAGCGATAACTCGGCAGATTATCGCTCCGCGTAATAGAGACAACAATCAGCCGATCGTACTTTATATACTGTAAGTACTTTGGGTTCTTAGCTAAATTTATATGTGTGACTGATTTTAACTTTTTTTAAGATTTGTTTTGCTGTAAAAACTAATTTCTTTGTAGGAATATCGACTTACATAGCAGTGGTTCTGCAGCTTTTTGCATAACAGATATATCTAATAAAAATTCTAATCTAGAAATGGACAAGTCAATTACATTATATTAGCTCTGATTTTTATTTTATTTTAGAATCAAATAATTTTATCTGTTACTCCTTACATGGTCACTGTAACTTCAAGCAAATTCCCCTCTATGTGATTTCTTAGATATTTGTAACTCATCTCATTTACAAAAATGACTCCTTATCCCCCTAATGTCTTGTTTATTGTTGCTGTAAACTACTGTTCAATGCCTGTTGTTAGGGAAATTCAGTCTCTTGTTGAAGAGACAGAACACATGAAGTAAGGGCAGGGCTTAGCTTGTGCTATGTGCAGGGGAAGGTGTGGACTGGGTACAGGGCCGGCTACAGGTTTTTGTGGGCCCTTGGGCGACAGAGCCTCAGCGGGCCCCTCATTTACAAACTATGCACAATATCGTGAGACACCACTAACATGTACAAACATATATTATTGACATAGACACTGACTGACTGACACTGACACACTCAGACAATGAGACACAGCAGTTCCAGCTCAGTCTTCTCCCTCTTCCTCTCTGTCAGGCTACTCTCCACACTGTAAGAATGAGGACCTTTAGGTCATGTGATCAGGTCCCTCACCCTTTTCTCTCTCTGTGCAGGTCCTGCTCCGTCTCCTGTGTCTTCTGATGTTCAGTTCTCACCTTGGACTACAGTGAGCAGGCTGAATATCAGAAAAACGTGCTCTCTCCCTCTCTGGGCCTATAGAGATGCTGTAGGCCCAAGCACTTGCCCAGGTAAGCCTTGTGCTGACGCCGGCCCTGACTGTGTACATGTACACTAAGATTGTATTTCCACTTTTAAATGGTCCACACTGTGTTCCACTGTGCATGAAAGGTAAATTAAGTCTTTCATTTTGTCTGTGACCACTAGAGTTGAGCGAACTTTGAGCATACTTGGGTTCATCTGAATACGATGACCAGTGGTATTAGGCATAGACTGTAGCCATGTTTTCCAAAACTCCCTAGGGCTGCATGCAACTTCTTCAGCCACTGGTAATCAAATGCTACACACTCTGGTTCAGAGGAATCAGAGCATGCTCAAGGCTCGTTCATCTTTATTGACCACGCACAGGGTTTGGGTAGCTGACCCTTGTGTAAATACTTGTGTTATAACTATGTATGCAGTGTAATGTCTTCCCCATTCTTTAACAGTTCACTATTTAGCCCGGGGTGATTATGTGATGTAACTCCATTCTGGCTGTGATTATCCTCTCTGATACTGTTTAGTCATTTTTTAACAAGAGGATTTTGAAAAGGTGCTGACCTGTGATTGGCCAGAGAAGTAAGGGAAAGGAAGTCCCTTGGTGACTACTGCTGGAAAACAGCCCAGCTCTGATCTCACCCCTGAAATGGAGGGAATAAAAACTAGCTGTGCAGCATGTAGGGTACTCTCAAGGGGATCAATAACATCAGCAAGGGCCCGAAAATCCCCTTGTCACCTCTCTGAGGGATTAATATGACAAAACTATGCAGGTTTTAAAATTCTTCTGATAACTACTCCCTCATTGCAAAAGTCATTGGATTAACCCCTTTTGAGCCAAACCAATACAGTAGCCCATTGATACTTGATTTATATTTCCTTAAGTATAATACAAACTCTTCTAAGGCTTCACCATCTACAATCTCAATACTAATTGTCAGAGTTAAACTCCAGTAGAGCATATTCTTGTTTGAACCCTATGGAGCTGTATTTCTGATATAATGGTATGCCACTGAGCAGACAGCACTTTAAATGCAGAAAACACAACTTGAACAGATTCGCCAGACAGATTTTATGGCCAGAGAGCAGTAAATTTCGGCTTGTGCAACGATAACATAATACAGCACTTGGTTTAGGAGTGGGATTTATTACCTTTAAAGCCATAATATTCATTATTTCATAGAAATCACTACTATTACATCATATACATCTTATCAGTTTAGTTTCATGTCTGAAATAAGATGTATATTTACAGCCTGCGGCAGATGACATTTCATAACACTGTTCATCACAGGTGACATAGATTATCACTAAGTGCAATAACAAAGAACAATATTTCTATAACATTATCTCATAAAATGTTTAGTAAATCCTGCTCCGAGACACTTCATAGAGTCTAACAGCTGTGTCTTCAATGTTACACTCCGGAGGTACAATGATAGCTCTCCATGGATCCATATCTCTAGAGCAGCAATACTGCTATTTTCTCTGCATGAGACTGTGCTAAGTGTCTGGTAATGCAATGATTAGAATATAAGGAACTCGTTTATATCCTAGGAAGCAAGTAAAAGATTTTGATGATGCCTGTTATAGTTTATGTTATTCTTTGTTACATACAAATTACAGCATGCATATAAAACATCAAGACTGCCTCAAGATTTTGGCCCTTAGAGTATCTGAATATTTACAGGAAAGGTAAAGAAAGGTTTGAACACTGGGGGGCGCTGTGCTCAGCTCTTTCTGTTAATCCCACACATTTTGAATAGAATGGGGGAATTTTTTACTAATGTGCTTCTGTCTGACAATTGTTGTTTTTGTGTCCATTTTCCCTGCTGATTTACTGTTCTGCCTCATTTATTAATGTCCCGAGACACACCCATTATTTTGTATATTAAAACCAAAAACTGGGAGTTTTGTGGACGTGTCCCTTTAAAACTTTGCAAATCGTAATTTTTTGTCGGGTTTGTGAAGGTGTGAAGTTTTTGAAAACCAGACAGACAATCTTAGTAAATTAGCCCCTATATGCCTCACTGCTCAGCAAACAGTTGCGTGGGCACAAAGCACCCAACCCACTAGTTGGTAGTAAATGGTGAAGCAAATCACAGAAAATCTAATTTAGACTTGTCGGATATTTTTTGTTGTTGTCTAAAACCCATTTGATTCTGATTTGGTCACTTCTAGTTATTAGAGATTAGATGTGATTAAAGATGAGCGAACCTTTAGCATATAGTCATTGGCTGTATCCATGTTTTCTACATAGCCTTAGGGCTTTATCCAAATTCAGCAGCCCCCGCTAATGATATGCCGAACGATCGGGTTCGGATGGACTCGAGCATGCTCGAGGTTCGCTCATCTCTAGATTTGATCCATGTATTTATTCTGATTGCCTAATGTGGAGTCAGATATATATATACATTATACATATATATATATATATATATATATATATATATATTAGTATGGTACAAGGTTTGTTTGGGCTTCTTTTGGTTCAGCTACAGTATGTAGCTACCATATGCATCTTTGTACTCTGCATAAAAGTGAAAAATAATACAGATATTTCTTAATTTTTATAAAAAACAGCACGACAATATATAAAATTTTACAAGCAATGTTCCCAGAGAAGAGACTGACAGGCCTTGATCCATAAGAATTTAAATACATACCGGAATTCAGCGTTCAGTAATCTCAAGTTATGACAGGTAATGAGAAGTAGGAAATGACAGTAAATCAGAGACACTGTAATTGCAGGCCAGGCCGAGCCTGGAGACATACATAAAACACCAAGAGGAATCAAGACAGCGCTCTCCAGATGGAGGTGCCTCATCACAACAGATTTCTACATAAATTAAATATAAATCCAAAGTCTTAAAGGAATGTGTAGAACAAAGGGAAATCATAAATGTTAACGTAAAAAGAGAAAAAGTTCTATCTATCTGTCTGTCTGTCTATCTGTCTGTCTGTCTATCTATCTATCTATCTATCTTTATCAATCTATCTAAATGATCGCAAAGCGGCAGAACTAACTGCAGTTGGGATATATTCACGCTGGATGGATTGGATGCAGATTTTACTTTTGGATTTGCATGGGTAAAAAAAAATCTTATTCACATGCTAAAAGAATCATAGAAGATTTTTGGCAAAAAAAAGACCACTTAGTCCATCGAGTCCGCCCTTTTAGTATTTCCTTTCTTATTATCTTAGGATAGATATATGTTTATTAGAGATGAGCGAACCTCTAGCATGCTCGAGTCCAACCGAACCCGAACGTTCGGCATTTGATTAGCGGTGGCTGCTGAAGTTGCATAAAGCCCTAAGGCTATGTGGAAATCATGGATATAGTTATTGGCTGTATCCATGTTTTCCAGACAACCTTAGAGCTTTATCCAAGTTCAGCAGCCCCACCAAAACAAATGCCGAACGTTCGGGTTCGGATGGACTCGAACCCGAACCCGGTTCGCTCATCTCTAATGTTTATCCCAGGCCGGTTTATCCCACTGCTCTTTCAGTTAAGTAATATTTTGTCTTGTTGCTTCTTCTCTCTTCAGTTTTTTTATTAAAAACACTTCCCTCCTGAACCTTATTTAGTTCTTTAACATATATAAAGGTTTCAATCCATGTCCCCCTTTCCTTCAGACTATATACTGTAGATTAAAAACCTTTTAAAAGTCTTTCCTGATATGTTTTATGCCTGACACCCTCCACCATTTTTGTAGCCCATCTTTGGGTCCGTTCTATTTTATCAATGTCCTCTTTTAGATGAGGTCTCCAGAACTGGACACAGTATTCCAGATGTGGTCTCACTGGAGCTCTATACAGCGGGATTACAATCTCCCTCTTCCTACTGGTTATACCTCTAGCTATACACCCCAGCATGCGATTTGCTTTCCCTACAGCCTGGTTGCACTGGTGACTCATTTTAAAACTGTCAGAAATCACTATCCCTAAATCCTTCTCTTCTAAATACTTTTCCAACACAGAACTGCTAATATGATACTCAGATAGAGGATTTCTTCCCCCTAAGAGCATTATTTTACATTATTTAACACTGAACTTCAGTTTCCATTGCTTGGACCACATACCTAGCAAAGTTAAATCATTATCCATATTACTGACACCTCCAGGAATATCAACCCTATTGCACACTTGTGTGATCAGTAAACAGAATACTTTACCTACCAAACCTTCTCCTATGTCACTTACATTAAAAAGAATAGGTCCCAGAACAGACCCTTGTGGCACTCTACTTGTAAGCAGTCTCTGCTCGGAATATACACCATTAACAACAACCCTCTGATATCTATCCTTCAGCCAACACCAAATACACTGAACTATCCAGGGATTAAAGAGGATGTACCACCCGGTACATCCTCTTTGACCTGAACCCACGAATTGATCGGTGCCGGCACGGGGAAGCCGGTGCTGCGGTCCATTTTTTGGACCGCCGCCCGGTTCCCGAGCACGGCGCCGTTCGATCCAGCGGTACCGGCCGGTGCTAAAGCACTGGAGGTCGGCCGGGCCGCCCCCAGTGGGGGGGAAATCCCTTGCCTGTATGACGCGGCTCTGTTCATTCTAAGCGAGCCCGGCCGACCTCCAGTGCTTCAGCACCGGCCGGTACCGCTGGATCGAACGGCGCCGTGCTCGGGAACCGGGCGGCAGTCCGAAAAAACGGACCGCCGCAACGGCTTCCCCGTGCCGGCGCCGATCGATCTGTGGGTTCAGGTTAAAGAGGATGTACCAGGTGGTACATCCTCTTTAAGTTCAATACTCACTAACTTCTTTATAACATAGGAAACGCAATCAGCTGGATGGGTTATGCACAGGGCATAACACCTAGAATAGCATTTAGAGAGAATAACCATGAATAGCTGCAGCCTCCGATCTAAGTGCAGTAAATCCAGTGGCTCGCCATAGAATAGCCATAAAACTATTTTAAAAAAATCCAAAGATTGGGAATGTTGTGGTGTAAAATATTTATTAAAACATAAAAAACAGCAATGTGTTTTTTGGACTGAAACAGTTCCTTCATCAGACCCCAAAAAAATTCTTCAGCCAAAGCATTTTTTTGGGGGGTCTGATGAAGGGGTCTTTGCGGTGCAGAAACGCGTTGCTTTTTTTAAACGTTTTAATAAATATTTTATACCACAGCAGTGCCATCCCCATCTCTCTCTCTCTCTCTATATATATATATATATTTTTTATAACCAAGAGTTACTTGAGTGTAATGTGGTTGAATATTCTCTGTGTATTGATCACGCCATTTCCTATGGTCCATTTAGCATATGTAATAATTCTATCTAATTCTTTTTAAACTGTAGCAAGAAATGGCAGATTTGATGTGTAAAGAAACCTCCTGCAGGGGGTTACATGATAAGGAACACTCCTTACTACAGCAAATGTTTAGTGTAAATACCAGAACTATCCCTGGGTATCTGCCAGTAAAACAAAATGATATCCAAATGACAGAAATTACTTATTAAAATCATGTTAAAGATGTTACAAAGGAAATGGATTTCTACAGTAAAAAAATTACACTTGACGAGAGCAATTTAACTTGCCAGTGTTTGTGTAAGAATGCTTCAGGCTTGTGTCTTTCTAAGGCTACGTTCACACAGAGCAAAAGGAGCGGATTACGCAAGGAAATATTTCCGCCTGAAATCAACTGACGCTGAATTCCGAGCAGAATATAAGCAGAATGTAAGCAGAATCCCTGCGTATTCTGCTAGGAAAGTGTTCAGCTCGTAATCAGCTCTTGACAAATTCAGCGCGGAATACTCGAGGAATCCGCGCTGAATCCGCATGCATTCAGCGCTGAAATTCAGCGAGTATTTGGTGAGTAAACTAGACTATACCAGAACATATACTAGAATCCTCCTCCCCCCCCTTTTCCCCATTTCCGCGCTGATTCAGCGAGTAATTTCCGCTTGTATTACGCTTGTATTCCGCGCTGAATCCGCGCTGAATCCGCGCTGAAACAGAAAATCAGAGCCCCATTGATTTGTATAGGCTTCCGCTAGCGGAAGAATGAACATGTTCATTCTTCTGGCGGAAAGCGGATTAGTTCAGTGCGGAAATTCCACTGTGTGAACTGCAGAGCAGAATTTCCATTCAACACAATGGAAATTAGCTCTGCACCTATTTTAACGGCTGAAATTTCAGCGCTGATTCAGCGCAGAAATTCAGCTGCTTTTGCTCAGTGGGAACGAGCCCTAAAGCTTGAAGGCTTTTGTTTAGTTTGGCTGTTTTGGAATGTTTAAACCATCTGCCTAATTTTAAATTGTGAAAAAATTTTATTATCACAAAATAAAAAAACATAAAAAAATCTAAAAATTTGAATCTTTTCAAATATCTAGTATCTATAGTTCGTGAATGGTCAGGCGTACGAAAAAAATTGATTCTTCTATACAGATGTGTCCATCCTTGCCTTTCCTTTAGTTAATACATGGAATGCACTGCAAATACATTCCGTGCCCATGAAATAACAATCACCCATTTTTATAGCTCTGAGATGTGCCATTCCGCTGTTGTTCTTAGTAGAAATGTATGACTGAATGAGCAACTGGGTGTTACCAATAGGGGGCATGTCGCCACACTGTCAGATCTGATTGCTTTAGACTTTGTAGAGACACAAGCCTAGCTGGTAACACCCAGCTGGTTATTAAGTTATAAATTACTAGTAAGAATAACAGAAGAACAGCACAAAACAGAGCAGAGTATAAAACAATAAGTGATCCAAAATTGTGTATTAATTTTTGACCCTTTAAAAAAACATGGAAATTAATTTTTTTGCATTTACATTTTTTCCTATTTTCCTTTTAAGAGCAATAACGCTTTTATTTTTCCATCTAATGTTTTTATTTTTCCATTTGAGCGGAAAGCGGAAATTCAAAGCCCCAATGACTTCTATGGGATTTCTCTAGCGAAACCCGCCCAAAGAATTGACATGTGGAAAGCGGATCCACGGCAGAATATTCCACGCGTAAATTCCACCGTGTGAACAACAGAGTGGAAATCCTATTCAACACAATGAGAGATTGCTCTGTACGTATTTTACTGGCGGAACTTCAAGCGGAATATGCATGAAATGAAGTGTGGATTCTGCTGGAAATTCCTCGCCATAGTGTGAATATACCCTAACAAAACCCATTACTTTATGATAAATTACACTACGAACCAGAAAAGATAAATTGTGAAACGAAGAGAAAACTTAAAATTTAGCATTTTTCTTTACATCGTTTGTCATGCAGTAAACGTTACATATCTGTATTCCTCAGGTTGGTACAATTGTACTAATATCCAATTTGCATCATTTGTGACATGTTTTACTACTTTTAAATAGTTCAATTATTATATAATAATAATTAAAAACATTTCTTAAAAAATTTAATTGCTAATTTCTGACTCCTATAATTTTTCTTTAATTATCTACAGAACTGTATCTATATTCTGCAGTTTTAATTGGCATAAATATTTTTGTGGGATATGATGAAACAAAAAAAAAAAACTGCAATTCTGGTATTGTATTACGTGTATTGTATAGTCTAAAATGAAGTCCATGGAGGGAAGGAGGTCTCCACAGACTACTCGGTCCCTATGTATTGAAGATCCAATATAGCCAGGCAGTAATCTCACTACTCACCTGCTGCAAATGTTTGATATCTACCATGTGGACACTGGGTTGCCTTATATTTCTATAGCTTGTCCACAAGCCAAAACATTAACAAGCGGTAACATCACCAACTTTGATGTCATTATAGCAGGTGCAGTGACATCACTAGTCCCATCCTATACATGCACAGGACAGCCCTCCCTCCATCCCTGATTATACATTGGTTATATAGATTTGGTTATAATGTTCTATTATACTTTACTGACAGTACATCCAAACAGAAATGCTCTGTAGTGCTGAAACAATGTTGCCCTTTTGTGTTGGAGACAAGAAATACAATTTTATAGGCTGGTAAATATGACAATGAAATGTCAACATTCATGCTCCTATAACTTTATAGGTATTTGTGTATTAAAGACAACTACCTTCCAAAATAAAGCTAAGGTGAGACTGACATTGATATTGTGTTCAATACTGAACTGCTGTGGTTGCAGTTTTTTAATAACACTGGAACAGCTCCAACTTCAGAGATTTAGTAAAATGCTACAAGATAATGTGAACAAAAACTTCAAGTTGATAAACCTATTTTTGATAAGTCTGATTAGTTTTTGCAAAGTGGTGTCTGCCCTTGAGAAAGCAAAGATCGCTTGCTAACAAATGTTTCACATGTATTAGATTTGTAATGTACAAAAATCTGAGTAAAATGGCAATAAGGCTGGGTTCACGCTACGTTTTTCCAATTCATTTTTCCATTGACTTCCATAAAATAAAAAACGGATCAAAACGCATCTGTTTTTTTTAATGTATGCGAAAATAAGGTCAGCTAAGTTTTTGTGTTTGTTAAAAAAACGGATGTGTTTTGATCTGTTTATTTTACATAATGGAAGTCATTGGAAAAATGGCTCAAAATGGATGCACACAAATGCATCGGTTTTTTCGTCAGTTTTTTTTGCAAAAATGGATGAAAAAGACAGATTGCAAAAATATAGTGTTAACCTAGCCTAAGCAATTCATAGATCTCTTCAAAATTACGATAAATTCATACAATTTTTCTTAATTCCCATAGTCCATTCTAGCTTATAGAGATATATGCCATTGTTTTTTTTTTATTCAAATGCAAATTTTATTGTCAGAAAATGCACAAAGGAGAATTTGGTACAGAAAACAAAAAACAGGGAAGGGATTCACAGATAACATAAGCTACCAGTTTGACATGACTAAGGAAGATAAGCCTTTATTTTAATATGTAAATGAGGCTCAGATGTCCAGGGGGTGTTCCCTAGCATGAGTCCTGGATTAGCCAGACCATCTCTTCTCATTTATTGTATACATGTCTGCTTGCATATATCTACCCTCTAGGCTGTCTTGTCCTTTATATCATTATATCAAGAAGTGCTTAGCAGAGATGGGCGAACCGGGTTCGGGTTCAAATCCATCCAAACCTGAACATTCGGCATTTGATTAGCGGTGGCTGCTGAACTTGGATAAAGCTCTAAGGTTGTCTGGAAAACATGGATACAGCCAATGACTATATCCATGTTTTCCACATAGCCTTAGGGCTTTATCCAACTTCAGCAGCCACCGATAATCAAATGCCGAACGTTCAGGTTCGGATGGACTCGAGCATGCTCCAGGTTCGCTCATCTCTAGTGCTTAGTGAAGAGCAATGTAAAAATAGCCTAGTCTCTGGAACTCTCTAGTGGACAGGTATCAAACCTGCAGCCCTCTAGCTGATGCAAATCTACAATCGAAGTTTTGCAACAGCTGGATTACTACAGGTTTGACACTTCTACGATAGTAAGTGATGCAGCAAACTCCCCTTGGAAGTGACTTCAGCACAAGAAATGTGGGTCAGGTGCTTCATGTAATAAGTTATTTGTTCAAGAATCTACAAAGAAACCCAAGCCAATGCCACTTTTAGCCAATTTTAGTTAAAAATAAATAACTAAATAAAACCGTCTGTAAAACTGTAAAAAGCAAACAAAAAAGGGCTTAAGGACTAGAAAAATGGCAAAAACCCAAGGATACCTGCTCTCTAATTTTACTGTGCACTCTGAGAACAAGTGACTAATTTTCATACAGGGAAACTCCTCAGTGGTTAGCACTGTCGCCTTGCAGCGCTGCAGTCCTGGGTTCAAATCCCACCAAGGGCAACATCTGCAAAGAGTTTGTATGTTCTCTTCATATTTGTGTGGGTTTCCACCGGGTACTCTGGTTTCCTCCCACACCCAAAAACATACAGATAGGTGAAGCGCTGCGGAATCTGTGTGCGCTATACAAATAAATAATAATAAAAATAATCATTACAGCTCAGGGGTCTCAATAACGTGGTCACTCGTGTTTATGTGTTTGTGAGTATGTGTATGTATGAGTGTATTGTATGAGAGTATGAGCGTGTGTATGTGCGTTCAGTCACGACCTGGGAGCAGCTCCAATGTTACTACAGTGCACGCCCTTACTTTCCGCTCCCCTGGTGTACAACAGTACACAGCAATATTGTGTTTCTTTATTTGTGGTCCCATTGTATCTCTGAATTCCTTCATCCCAATAGAAGATGACAAATTTAGAACAACATCAAATTGGGAAAGCCTGCTAAACCAGTGCATGGAGCCTCCTCCCCCACATTTGATCATTATCTTTCATTAGAAGCCAAAAACAAAAGCTTATAAACAATTAAATGTCTAATAGCAGAGACATTGTCAGCACACAATCCACTCTATTAGCGCTCTACATAATTACTAGACACTGTAATTCGGTGCCAATGACAACTAGTGATTTGCACATAGTTCTTCTTAGGCGTAACACTGAGTGACTTACAACATCACTATTATAATTACTAATAATTGCTGGGCTACAATTACCTCCACTGTTAGATCCCGAACAGCATGGACTACATCTGTAGAAGGGCTTGCTTGTTTATTTAAGGATCACAGTGAGGAGCTGTATATACATTGTAAGGACACGGGCACCATTCCTCTTGTGCAGCATTTTAGGAAATGCAAAGTTATTTGTATTAATCATGGAATCAATGTAACGTGCGGCAGTGAGAGTGAAAATATGGAAGCAGTGATTTACAGCAACAGCAGCGACATGATTTTATACTCCCACTAAGTGCAGTCTATTGATCTCCTCATCTGTATTACACCAAGCAAGCAATTCATTATGCTTCCTGTTTGATATATGAGTTTAATAAAGATAGGCATGTGAATTCCTTGAGGGGTTTCCCCGGAAAATGCTCAAGCTAGCCTGATAAAAACTAATAAAATCTTTACTCTCCTGCTGGGATCCCTTGCCTCTGCTGTTCTGATGGTGCCTGGTCCCTGCTGCTCACCACTTCCTGGTGTCCCTCGCAACACAAGGAAGTAGCTATTCAGCCAATCACCATCTGAGCGTGTCACCACTGGATAGTGAATGGCTGAGGTTTTTTTTCCTTGCTTTTAATTGTGGGGATTTCTGATGCGGGCGTGCACGGATGCGCCCGCATCAGAACTCTGCGGGGCGAAAGATCATGTGCCTGGTACTGCAGATCTTTTGACCTGCAGAGTTCTAATGATCTTTTCAGAGATCAGCCGCTCCGTGACCCGGACGGTCTCTTACGCCATGTGAACATGGCCTAATAGTATAGTATTTTAGGGTACTGTCAGATTGGTGAACAGATGTACCATGGCAGCCAGTAAGGCCTACAGGGGGTCTCTGGTGCCTCATAAAGCCCAGTGGTTAACCGCATAAATGCCATTGTTACCATGATTAAAAGAATGCAATTGCAGCTTGCTGAAAGCAGCTGGTAGATGCCATGCACGGAAAAGGCTTGAGTTCTCTCCATATATATTCTTAACATCAGCATGACGTACCAGTACTACATGCAGCATTGAAGCAAATGTACCATCAGGTACATTTGCTTTTAGTGCAGCATATTAATAGAACAGTGCTGGTGCGGGCTGTGGTCCTTTTTTCGTATCACAGCCTGGTTGTATTACCGTTGTATTACCAAGCCCTGGCTGGGGCTGAAGCTTTAGAGGCGGGCCGGGCCACCCGGAGGAAACCCCTGCCCCTGGGTGGATTCCAATGGAGCCGCGTCACAGAGGGGCAGGTTTCCTCCCTCTGGGGACCGGCTGGCCCACCTTCAGTGCTGCAGCCCCGGCAAAGCCCAGTAGTAGACTAGCATAGTGTGCGGGTATTGGGCAGCGGTTCAAAAAAGGACAGGGCACCGCTCTTCCCGTGCTGGAGCCGTTCTATTTAAATGCTACACTAAAAGAAAATGTATCTGATGGTACATCCGCTTGAAGGGGCTAATTTGTCAGAGTCATGGTGCCTGTATACACGGTAAAAAGATATGGAAGCAGACAACTCTGACATTTTATGGATGACATACTATTAGTATGTTGTCAGTATTTCATCAGTGTTGTTTCATTATTGCGTCCATATTTCTGCAGAGTAATTAGCACATATTTTATATATTTATTTTATGTTAAGAGCCCAATCAGTAGCTCAATATTGTAGTATATAAACTATGGATGTAATACAGACGCTAAATACACCAAAGTGAAAGCGACCTTACGCTTAATTTACATTTATTTATTGTAAAGAAATGATGTGATGAATTAGGGTTACTTTAATGAATATCTATATACTGTATGGGGATATAGAGTTTATTTCTGTAAGTCTTCCATATGAATCAGACATAAAATCAGGCATTTTTCATATCAAATCAAGTATGTAGGTATAAGAGCTCTGTACATATGGCACCGGATAAATCACAGTACAGCCGTTTACAGAGGACATAAGGCTCCTGTTTATGAAATATGTTATATGACTAACCATGTTGAAAATCATTTCAGACTTTGAGAGCTCAAAGGTATCTTTATCCGCCAGATTCCAAATGGAAACTACATTTACCACTGAGTGAGGATGATGTTAGGCTGGAGACACACACAGCATTTGTTGGGAAAAAGGCACTGCAGTTTTTAATGCAGTTGTTTAAGCCAAAGCAAAAAGTAGATTCAGTAGAAAGAGAAGTATATGTTCACTTTTGGGTGTCAAAATGCTCACAGCATTATTTAAATCACAGAACTAAAATTAGCACAGGAGTCAGGTGAAGTGCTAAGTCCCTGGGTTTCACAAACACTGTGAGTTCATCTGCTTTCTTAGATAAAACACCAAGCCAGAGGACAATAAAGGGGTGACAAGCTCTGACTTGCTATTGTAGCAGAGCCAATATGCTTTATGCATCAGCAGGAAAAGGAGACAAGCAGCTGTGTAGTTTGGAGCACATAAAATGCTGGATTCGCAGGTCAGAAAGGTCAGTGCAGGTCCGGGAACTTGAGAAGAAGTTAGAGAGAAGTTTGCAGGATGATATGCTGTGTAGAGCTGGCTTTTCTTCTCTCCTTGCTCACTCATCCCCTTCGGTCCTCCCCCCTCCATAGAGCATTATGGACACAGAAAAGCTGCTTCTTGTGAAGTGAGGGGGGGGGGGGGGGAAGGCTGCAAAACAGCGTTTTTAGTACAGAAAGAAGCTCTTTTGCTTAAGAACCTATTACAGCATTTCTTAAAATCGCTTATACTATTGATACTTATTGAGTTCTGAAAAGTGATTTAAATGACAGTTACGCTTTAAGTGTCTTTCTATAATGAATATAAACTGTTGGTTTACATATTATCTATAGAAATAAGTATTATAAAATGTCCTGATACAAAGCCAAAACTGTGGTTTTGAAGAGATGTATACTGTATGCATATGCCATTTACACCGCTGTCACAAAATAAACTACTGATGCTAATGTGACATTACTGTGTATAATTGCTACTTGCCAGTTATTGCCTGAAGTTGCAAAAGGCTTTGCATACTTGTGCTCATTGTGCTCAGAATATACATATCAACTCTTCTTCTGCTTGTGGTTGGAAGTCAGCCTGGGGTTTATGTGACCAAACACCTAAGCTCTGTGTAATCTGAGCTCTCACACTGCAGTTCTCTTTAGTAGGAAAAAACAGCAAAATTCTAAATTTAAGTTAGGATGGCATTGGAGAAAAGACCTCAATATCATGTGTGCTATGCGTTATCAATGTTCTTTGTAGGACCAATGAATTTGAACCAAACCTGTGTATGGCTCTATTACACCAACAGATATCTGACAGATTATGTGACAGATTTTTACAGCCAAAGCCATAAATGGAATTGAAAAGAAGAGAAATCTCAGTCTTTCCTTTATGACCTGTTCTCTGTTCCCTCTATAGTCTGTTCCTGGCTTTGGTTGCAAAAACCTGTTAGATAACCTGTCAGATATCTGTTGGTTTAATAGGGCCTTTAGCCTTACTACCCAATAAGTACTGGAGTACTGGACTGTCTCCGGGCTTTCACAGTAGTCCCTGCTCCTGTATCTATTTGTCCAAAGAAAATAACCTCAAAAAAGATAGATGAGAGTGTGACTTAAGTACGATATGAGAGCCCCCATTTTGAGGACCCTCCTGTATGTCCGTTTATGTGTCCAACCAAGATCATTTTGATTTTTAGCCTGTGAAAAGTAAAATTTAGGTTTAAATTTGCCTCCTTTTTGCTGTTCTGTAATTATATTTAGTGCCTACCTAGAATATATGTGGTCTGTTGTCCGGGTATACATATAAAACAATGTTTTACAGGTGGTCATTTTTCCATCTATGCAGAGGTCAACATATTAAGCTGTGAACACAATTGATTTTTAGACGTAATCCTTTAAGTTCTATTACAGCAACAACTCTGTCAAGTTTACCAAGCTATGACAAATGCCTTCCCCCCCTTGGGGGAATTGCTGTGTACAACCAGGCATTTCTATATAACCGAATAAAATGAATCTGGTGCCCTGGAAGATATGATGTGCACTGGAGGTCATAGAGATGGATTACAGAAAACAGTCTAATATGTTACAGATTCATAATGCTTTACTATATATAAAAAAAAGGACAATTGAAAAGAGCAAAAATATTCTTTGAAAAATAGGTTAGAATCAAGTACAATCCAGTCAGATTCCAATAATAGACATCCCCCTTTAACAGAGTTCTCGTCTAATGGCCTTAGACAATAATCCTGCAAATTATTGTTCCTACACAATAAGCTGGTCACAAACTGCCGCCTTGATTTGATCCCTGGTATTCCGCTGGAATCATGGGGAGACCTAGCAGTAACCATGCTGCGCCACTACAGTAGAAATAAACTACAATGCTATAAGTGCTGCACAGGTGAAAAATAAATATGAACAGTCAGTCAAGAACTTACATTAAGTAACTACTTAAAAAGAGGATGTACCACTAGGTACATCATCTTGAATTTAACACACCGATAGAACGGTATCGGCCGATGCTCAAGCACTGGAGGTCGGCCGGCCCGCCCTCAGTGGGAGGGAATTCCCTCCCCTCTATGGCACGGCTCCATTAGAATCAATTGAGCCGCGTCATAGAGGGGAGGGAATTCCCTCCCACTGGGGGCGGGCCGGACGACCTCCAGTGCTTCAGCACGGCCCGGTAACGCTGGATAGAATGGCGTGGTACACAGGAACTGGGCGGTCACCCATGACAGTGTCGTTCTATTGGTGTGTTAAATTCAAGAAGATATACCTGGTGGTACATCCTCTTCAAATAGGCACTGTAATTAAAACAAACTTTTGATATGTCAGAGAGACATATGAGAAGTTTTGATTGGTCAGGATTTGAGTGTTCAGACTGCAATCGATCAGTAGAATGCGCGAGGAACGATCTGCATGCAGCACATTCCCTACTGGCTCTGTGCCACGTAACCTAGAGAGACTTACAATGCAAGTCTATGGGTCCTTCTAGATCTAAGATACAGAGCGGGAAGTAAGGGCACACGTTATTCTGACATATCAAAAGATTTTTTTAATGACTGGTACTCTCTGGGTTTGGCCACTTTATAGTAAAAGGACAACTCCCATGAAAAACTTTTTCCCAGTAATTGAAGCACATTACAAAGTTATATAACACTGTAATATACTTCAATCACCTGTCTGTCCTCCTTCCCTGTCTTTTCCCCCCTCCTCCCCCCACCAGGAAGTGTAAGAAACTCCTTCATACCTAATTACTGTCGTCACCAGGCTGCTCTCTCAGCTCCTTCTAGTGACGATGAGTCATCAGCAGGAGGGCGGGGCTAGCTCCTGTCACACCAGCCTCCCCCTCCCCTGCCTGGTCAGGTGACTAGGCTTGCTCAGCTCCCATTGGCTGAGCAACTGTAAGCCAACTGTCATTCTGCAACTCAATAATGACTTGTGACTGACTCCCGGCACATAACCAGCTACAGGACCCCCTCCCCCATACTCCCTCCTGCTGCCGAGTGGACTCAGTGAGTGAGTGATGTCACTTGCTTATCTTTCTCCTCACTCCCGGCATGTCAGCTACACAGACCCAGTCTTATCTCTCCCCTGCTGCCCTGACCTAATCCTGCAGAATGTACACTACAGTGAGGTGACAGTATGTGTGTGCAGCTTCAGTGTGTGTATATAGCAGCCTGACTGAAGAGAGCCAGAGAGGGGGTCATGTGTAGTGTATGATGGGAGTTGTAGTGAATGGAGGGGCAGGCACTTGCTGTGTCACAGCAGGGGGCTGGCTTGTCACAGCAGCCAAAGTGCATCATGGGAAGCTGAAACCAGGAAGCAAGGAAGAAATGAAGAACAAGACTAGAAATCAGAAGGTACACAGACGGAGGGAAATTCAAACAGTGACAGCTCAGGAGGGATGATAAGTATAAAAGCTAGGTTTCTGACTGGTTTTTGGTTTTTTTCCTTAGCGCGGGAGTTGTCCTTTAAAGGGTAACTATGAGCAAGTTAGACAACTCAAACCTGCTGATAGCCCCCTATTGTGCATGGGGCGCCGAAGAGGAAGCTTTGTCTCTTGTCTTCCTCCTTAACTTAGTTCCCGCGCTGTTAGCAGTGTAATCCTCGGTCTGTAGCACCATGAGGAGCACTGCCCTGCCCCTAAAGCGCCGATCCAGCCCGCCCGCACCATTGATTTATTATTAGAAAGAGTGGGCCAGCTGTAGGGGATAAGAAGTGCTACTATTGGTGGACTGGACTGAGGATTACACTGGTAACATGACGGGAACAGCAACAAAGAGGAAGATAAGACACATACCTTCCTCCTTGGCTCCCCGTGCACAATAGGGGGCTATGAGCAGGTTAGATTCATCTACCCTGTTGATAATTCCCCTTTAAATTATGTAGTGTACAGTATTAGTACTGTGTTTTCTGACAGCAGCTACATGTTTACCTCATAGAGTTAAAATCAGACTCCCCTCCTCCAGGCTGGGCTGCTATGCTCTATGGTGATTCTGTCCCTAAGATGGCCAACATAGAGTGGCATGTGACCATGCCTCACCCCCAGTGTCCTGTATAGACATATACAGGCTTAGTGGTGGACACTGGAGGGCTGGGCATGGTCACATGCTCCTCCATGCTTCCTTCTCCATCTTATGGACAGAATCCCCACAGAGCAGGACAGTACAGGCTGGAGGAGGGAAGTTTGATTTTGGCTCTATGAGATACACAGGAGACTGCTGTCAGTAAGTGCAATGAGTACAGTTAATGTACACTAAACAAATTCATCATCCACACACTATCCAAACACCCGCCATCCACAAATTAAACACACACCCATCATCCACACATTCTGCAAACTTCCATCATCCATCCACCACTGACATACACAAACACACAATAGTGACACAGACAAACGTGCAGTACAGTAGATACAAACACAAATACATATATATACACACACAGATACAGTTCATACACACTGCACTTCTCCCTCTTCCTCTCTGTCAGGCTGATCTCCACACTGTAAGTTTGAGAACCTTCAGGTCATGTGATCAGGTCCTTCACCCCTCTTTCTCTGTGCGTAGAATGATGACATGTCCTACTGCTCTGTTTTCTGATGTTTATCCTGCTCGACCTGCACTACAGTGAATGGGCTGAACATTACCACACTGGGCCCCTGTGCTGGTGAACCAGGCCCCAAGAGGCGCTGTGGGCCCCGTCACTTGCCCGGGTAACCCGAGTGCTGACAGCAGCCCTGCTTCTCAATTCCAGGCCTCATGGCCCACAGGTGATATAACTATAGTCAATGCATCAGGTGTTATGGCAGTAGTTCTTGGTATGGGATATCCTCAAAACATGACCTTGGTGGGCCGTGAGGACTGGAATTTAAAAGCACTTTTCTATGTGCACCAAAGCACAGACACAGATGATCCCCCAGCATCTTCTATGTTCTATGTTCTAGTATATCACATCCCAATGGCCACTAGATGGCGATGTGACCACTTGCAAGCAACTTTTTTTTCCCTCCCTTTTTGTCATTCACCAAAATAAATTATCGCAGCAATTATACAAAAATTCACACTTCCCACCATCAAACACTTGATTCTTTTTTTGAAGGTGATAAATTCTCATTAATTAACAAAGAAACAAAGGAGACAATATTTAAATGAACAATTCAGCAATAGTGAGGTTTTCCTCTTAGTTTTACTACAATCTTAATCTTTTTTTTTATTATAATCAATTATGTTTTGCACATTTTTACCAAGATGAGATTCTACTATACAGGTACTGTCATAATATTAGCAATTTGATGCGAGTTATCTAAGGTGAAAGCATTAAAAGTGTTATCTAGGGTGAAAGTGGTGAACGCTCAGCTTTAAAACCCAAATAATATTACAATATTTCATGCTTTTAAAAAAAAAAAAATAAAAAAAAATTGTGTGATTATACCCTGCAACACTAATGCACTATGGGCGCTGTCAGCAGAAAACTGTTCTCTACATTGAACGTGGAGCTTTGCTTTAAAACCCATAAGATATTTTAGTACACAATGTAATGTCTTTCTGTTTTTACAGGCTTGAGAACTACAAAAGTAAACTATCAGGCTTTGTGTGATTACGCCCTGCCACACTGCTATATATATAAATCAGGTGTACAGTGTCCTAATATGGACACTGTACATATGGAAACACTGACATCACTTGCATGTCATAGTACAACTATAATTTTTCCATATCTCACAAATGACCCCTGAGTGGTTGAGGAGCCCTAGCCTAAAAGCAGACTCTCATAGTCTGACTCCTTCTGCTTTTGACGCCAACTGAAAAATTCTAATATGTTCTTAGTGGCTATATTTGAACCCTTGCATCCTTCCCTCGAAGGGACTTTGTCGCTTTGACAAGCCAGAGGCTGTAAAATCACCTCTACTGTTAACTGGGTTTGAATATAAGGTTTTCCCCCTTCAAGACTGAATGGTGGTAACTGCTCTGTTGTCAGTCTAGACCCTCATTAAAACAGTACTCCCATCTGGGGTAGTTATGCCCTACGCACAGAATGCACAGGATAGGGCAATTATTTTTTTTTTTTACATGAATAGACCGGCAGTAGCGCAGGTGCCTTGGTCCTTTTTTTGGACTGCCACCCAGTTCCCACGCACGATGCCAGTTTATTAGCGAGCACCGGCCGGGCATGAAGTACTGGATACTTCTGGCCCCCAGCATGACGATCTGCCTTCCCCTTTGTGATGCAGCTCCATTGATTCTAATGGAGCCGTGTCACAGAGAGATGTGTAGATCATCAGACTGGGGGCCTGCAGTCTCCAGTGCCTCATGTCCAGCCTGTGCTCGCTAATAAACTGGCATCGTGCGTACAGGGCCGGTTTTAGACTAGATGTGGCCCTGGGCAAAGTTAAAGGTGGGGCCCCAAATGCTGAAATATTTTAGCAACAATTTAAGGTACCCATACATTTTACTCTTTTGTTGGTGGTACCTGTTGCTCCTGGTGGGTTCGGCCATCAGTGTAAGGTGTATGGGGCTCTCTGGACAGTCCTCTGACAGATTATATCAGTGGACATAGGGGGTCGAGCTTGATGGAAAATCAATGCCCAACCTCTTTGTTCTCAGAGATAAGCCGCCATCAGATCTGTATGGCTATGGCTTTCCCCTCTTATAGAAAACACAGGAAAACTCAGATGTGCTAAATTTCTGTGTATGGGGAGGACGGGACCAGATGGGAGAGATAATTGTCAGCTGAAGGATTGTTCAGCCAGCAGTTATTGGAAGTGTACGGCCACTTTTAAGGCCGTATTACACGGCCTGATATTCTGCAGAAGTGAGCGGCAATCTGGTAGAATGGAGCTCGCTTAGAGAGCCTACTACAGCAAAAGCTATGGAGGAGATTTATCAAACTGGTGTAAAGAAGAATTGGCTCAGTTGCCGCTAGCAACCAATCAGATTCCACCTACTTAGAATCTGAGTGATGAAAGGTGGAATCTGATTGGTTGCTAGGGGCAACTGAGCCAGTTTCACTTTACACCATGTTTGATAAATCTCCCCCTATGTGTATATATACAGTATATCATTAGTGATGTGTGTGCAATCCTTGCTGTATATAGTAAACAATAAAGATATATACTACCTGATCACGTTCCCCGGTGTCCTCAGGCCATGTCTGTGATATATACTACCTGATCACGTTCCCTGGTGTCCTCAGGCCGTGTCTGTGATTAATACTACCTGATCATGTTCCCCAGTGTCCTCACAGAGCGATAGCGTCCTGATTCGGACAATTTTCGCTCCATGTATTAGGGCCCTTACTCAGTTCAGAAGGTTACATGCCGGGACTGCCGCTACATGTCAGGACTGCCGCTACATGCCGGGACCGCCCCTACATGTCGGGACTGCCCCTACATGTCAGGACCGCCGCTACATTCTGGGACTGCCGCTACATGTCAGGACTGCCGCTACATGCCAGGACTGCCGCTAAATGCCAGGACTGCCTCTACATGCCAGGACTGCCCCTACATGCCAGGACTGCCCCTACATGCCAGGACTGCCCCTACATGTCAGGACTGCCTCTACATTCTGGGACTGCCCCTACATGTCAGGACTGCCGCTACATTCTGGGACTGCCGCTACATTCTGGGACTGCCGCTACATGCCAGGACTGCCTCTACATGCCAGGACTGCCGCTACATGCCAGGACTGCCGCTAAATGCCAGGACATTCGCTAAATGCCAGGACTGCCCCTACATGTCAGGACTGCCGCTAGTGGTGTAAACACAAGAACTATTTATATGAATTGCTTTAAAAAAATTAATTAAAAAAAATCACTATAATCAGGACCAAATATTACCTCCATACCGTTATTGAAGAAAACACACTATATATAGGCCAATATTACCACCATAAAGTGACCGCCCCATAATGACTCTATATACACTATATACAGACCAATATTACCGCCATAGAGTGACCACCGCATAATGACTCTATATACACTATATACAGACCAATATTACCGCTATAGACTGACCACTGTATAATAAATGACTCTATATACACTGTATACAGACCAATATTATGTGGCTGTCACCCTATGGCTGTACTATTGGTCTGTATATAGTGTATATATAGAGTCATTATGTAGCAGTCAATCTATGGCAGTAATAAATCTATATATACGCTATATACAGACCAATATTACCGCCATAGACTGACCACCACATAATAACTCTATATACACACTATATACAGACCACTATTACCGCCATAGATTGACCACTGCATAATGACTCTATATACAGACCAATATTATTGAAATAGGCTGACCCCTGTATAATGGCTCTATATACACTCTATATACAGACCAATATTACCGCCATAGAGTGACCACTGCATAATGACTCTATATACAGACCAAAATTACTGCCATAGACTGACCCCTGTATAATGACTCTATATACACACTATATACAGACCAACATTATGTGGCGATCACTCTATGGCTGTACTATTGGTCTGTATATAGTGTGTATATAGAGTCATTATGTGATGGTCACTGTATGGCGGTAATATTGGTCTGTATAGTGTCATTATGTGGTAGTCAATCTATGGCAGTAATGACTATATACAGTATATATGCTATATACAGACCAATATTAATGCCAAAGAGTGACCACTGCATAATGACACTATATACAGACCAATATTACCACCATACAGTGACCACCACCTAAGGACTGAATACCACCTTATTTTTTTCTCAATAAAATACACCGTATTGCCTTAGTGATGTCATCATACACTATACATAGGAGCTGCAGCAATTACATAGGACTGATGAGGCCGGAGAATGGCTGCAGCTCCTATATACAGTCTATTCACCTCAACACTTGGAGTCAGCAGTGCTAATACACACACACCATTATATATATATATATATATATATATATATACACACACACCATTATATATATATATATATATATATATATACACACACACTCACACACCCATGAAAACACATTATACAGATACAAACCATCCAGTCCATACACTATACACAGGACATGTAACACACACTACATTCATGCATTATACACCTACATTCATACACACACTACATGTACAGAATACTTACTCCCTCTAGCATGCTGGTTGTAGTGGTGAATCCCCCTCATGTTCCTTGCAGCAGCAGCAGCAGCAGGCTGTCATCCTCACCCGGCAGCCCTCTCCTCCATCGTCCCGACAGCTCCACACCAGAGGAGGAAGTCACGTGCAGTGAGAGGAGCTGGAGGGAGAGGGAGGGGGAGGGGGAGGGGGAGGGGGAGAAGAGCAGACACGGAGCCCAGCGTCCTGCAGCCTCTGCGTGACCCCTGATAGCAGCAGCCGGGGATCACTCCCAGACGCTGGAGGACGCTGTCTGTGCTCTCCTCTCCACTGGAACTGCGGGAGGGGGCCCCTGGGGGATGGGGGCCCTGGGCATTTGCCCTGCTTGCCCCCCCCTAACGCCGGCCCTGCGTGCGTGGGAACTAGGAGATAGTTTAAAAAAAAAGACCACGGCACTGGTATCTCCATGCCGGGGTCGGTCTATTCATGCAAAAAAAAAACAAAAAAAATGATGTACCAGTTGTACTTTCGCTTTAAGTGGCTTTCAATCAGATTGGCTATATATGTCTAATTAATGTTCTATGGCCATGCATATAGGGTCACTCTCTGCATTGGCAATATATTGTAAGTGGCATGAATAATTGATCATTGTACAATGTGAAAATTCCTTTAAAATGGCATACCCAATTTACAGTGGTATGATACATTGCTATAATACTATATGCCATAACATGATGACTTGGGGGAGGGGGTGCCCTTTAGCTACTTATGTAAGTACTCCTGAGCAAGTAAAACTAAGGTGATTTAAGGGGTTTTAAGTTTTTACACTCCCACGGATCATAAACTTATTATGATATGCCACTGCTTCTAATGGTGGAATAACTCTTTAGGCCCAATTTCCATTACACAAAACATAAGCGTACATTCTTCAACTATGCACATAACACATATTCGTATCTATGACCTTTTCACGTTCACATTTTTCATGTCACCAAACGCCTTCACCTACAAAGAAGAAATCTTTCAATCTGATTTCTAACGCTGAGATGTAATAATAAAAAGAAGTCCTGTAATTATTCATGTGTGATTTCTTTATACCGCTCACTGTTCTCTTTGGAGTCGGTCCTCGAATGTTCACTATATACTAATTCCAGATAATAATTTCAGTGCGGACGAAGGCCATTGTACTGCCTGCCCATGAGGTATGAAAGACCAGTTGGCAGGTGTCTGAGAAAACATGGACTATGAATTGAGGGAGAATTAGGTTAAATGCTTTGCTTTATTTCATACTGTGTGCATGTACTTGCAGTCTTATTCTATACAAAGAGCTGTAATCCAGACATAGCAGCTTGTGCATATGTGCCGAGACCAGATCCTCCACAGCATATGCTTCCTTGTTTACCTGTTAATTCCAAGATGTTCAGACTAAAATGGAAGAGAATCTGTCACCGGATAAATCTGGGGACATCTCTCCTGACATATTTATTTTACTAACTACTTAGGCTAGATTCACATTTCGATTTTGCAATCCGCTTCTATGTCTTACTGTATCCATTTTGGAAAATTAAAACAGAAAAACGTGGTCAACCATGTTTTTGTGTACCTTACAAAATGTAAAAAAAAAAAAAAAACACAACGGATCCATTTTAATGTTTTTTTTTTATAATGTAAGTAATTGAAAACGGATCAAAACATACGTTTTTGCATCCTTTTTTTTTTCTTAAAACGGATACATTAAACGGATAGCAAAATCGTGATGTGAACTTACCCTTACACTCCTCATAAATTAAAAACTCTGCAGCATTGCTTTATTACAATTACCCGTTATTCTGCTCTTCCTGGACATATTGAATAACATTGCCGGGACCGCCGGGGCCAGTGATTGGCTGAGTGGCCTGTCAGCTGAGACAGGCCACTCTAAAGCTTGAGCGCGCGGACCCGGGGAGAAGCACAGAGGAAGAGGAGCCCTGCAACCTAGACTGGTAATATATAATGTTTAAACAAGGGCTGCAAGGACATCGGTAACGATTATCGGGCCATGTAATAGGCCCAGTAAACGAGCGCAAATCAGAAGTCTATGTGACTTGCTATGCAGAATGATGTCCGCAAGTTACACAGAGCGCGTTTCCGTAGTCATGCTAGGCCTCTAGCTCCCCCCTGCAGATCTGCAAAAATCCGCTTGAATATGGATGCATTGCGGACACATTTTTGCTGATCGTGGATGTGAACATGCGGGCTAATCAGACAGTCCGCAGAGAAACTGACGATGTCTGGAAGGAGCTTTAGGCTAGGACATATAAATGTCATGTTGTGTGAAACCAGCCTAAGGAAAATGTCATCAGATGAGCAGAACTGGCAAAACTGTAAAATGTTTTAGGAAAAGATGCTCTAACTTTTTTTTTTTCAACAGGAACATGAATATTTACTAAACAGGCAATCCACATAATAGGGGTTAGTTTGATCATCTGCTATGGGTCTTCCTTTGTTTTATGGACCCCACAACCAAACTCCATTGCAGTTAAAGGGGTTATCCAGCGCTACAAAAACATGGCCGCTTTCTTCCAGAGACAGCACCACTCTTGTCTCCAGCGTGGGCGGGGTGTTGCTGCTCAGTTCCATTGGAGTGAATGGAGCTTAATTGCAAACCGCACCTGAACTGGAGACAAGAGTCGTGCTGTCTCTGAAAGAAAGTGGTTCATGCTTTTGTAGCACTGGATAACCCCTTTTTACTCCAATATCCATCAAGTAACATGAGGGAGTACCTTGTCTCTATGGCATGGGAAGACTTATAGACCAGACAATATTTTCTGCATGCAAAAGTATGCAAAAAGAAAAAGATCTCACTTTCTAGTGCCACCCATTGGAAATATTTACATTTTGTTTCTTCTTCCTTGCATTCTAAGCCATAATATTTATTTTTTTTCATTGACATAGGACTGTTTCTTGTAAAGCTGATTCTTCTTTTTAATGGTACTCTTTGTTCCCATCTCTACTACAACTCTAGAGTACATGGAGCTTTTGATCACTTTTTATTCCATGTATTTCCAAAGGGAATTCTAGAGGATTTTTCGTTTTTTTTCTTGGCCTTCAGTATGCACCATTGCAATATCAATTAAGCGAGCCTATTTTCTTTAGTATAGTTTTTTTTTTTTTTTTTTTTAAAAAAAAGGTTTTACATTTTTGTAGGGGGGGCTTTTAAAAATATATATTTTTTACTTGACAGGTCTTGCATATGCCTAGATGAGTGTGGCATTCATTGACTGCAGCATCTGAGGGGTTAAATAATAGGCATCAGAGTAGATTTTGATACCAGTCACTGATGGTTGGTGTCAATCGCTGATAGCAGTCACCACCCACCATGTATGGAACCGGCTCTGCTGGAACTGAGACTAATTCGTTACTGGGGTCTGATAACTTACTTTGTGTTTAGTTTCAGAAGTCCATTGACAAGATTCAAAATACAAAGATCCATAGAGAAAGAAGCCAGAGGTTTTCTCTATGTGTCAATTAACTGAAATTGAGCATTATATATAATATACAATATGTTACAGCAGAAGGAAACATACATTTTAACAGCATTCAGGTGGGATGTGGTGCTGTGGGGGCTGCTCCAAAAAAGACTGGGGAACTATTTAATGTATTAAAAAAAAAATTCTAATTGTATCTACAAAGAACAACTTATATATAAACATAGGAAATTTAATGCAAACTACAATTCAAAACAGAAACCATACGGATAACTAAAAATCTCCTTTAGGTTCTCCCCAGTGCACTTTATAACACAGACCTAATTTAAAAAGATCCAAAAGATTTGGCAATGAGTGTAAATAAAGTTTAGCAGCGAATATTTTTTTTTAATATGATATAACATTACAAATATCTTTTTGCTAAAATAACATAATAGACAGAATAAAATGTGTATTCTTCGGTATGTTTAAGAGGGATTTACTAGCCTGCCAGAACTAGGAAACCAATTGTGGTGACCAGTCTGGGTCAAAACATCTTTTACTCTGTCAGTAGGTTTAGGCTGTCCTGTGTAAAAGTAGCATAAACTAGTGACAGAGAAGCTGAACAGAATGATGTATCACCTACATTATTTTGTGCAGCTGATCCAAACATATCTTTCTGAATAACATGGACGAAAACTAGTCCTCTCCATTATGTGCATGAGCCCAGAAGTCCTTAATATTTATGAGAAGCAGAAAACTCCGCCCACCAGCTGCTGATTGGCAGTTATCTATCCATGCTGTGTATAGTCAGTCAACTGTCAATCAGCAGCTGGAGGCCGGGGGTGGTGGTGACAAGAATCCTATTCTCCTGCATATTAGGAGAACGGCTGAACAGAATGAAGGAAGTGATATAACGATCTGTTCGGCATTTTTGTCACTTGTTTATGCTGCCCTCATTTACGGCACCATACACTTAGAGAAAGATTCCTCTTAAATTTCCTAAAGCAGAGCTATCAGGCCTTCTATGCTCCCATGTCATCTTTACAGTGTAGATGTGTAGGTACTGAGCTCAGTAATACATAGTTATAGATATATATGAGCCAGTACTTTTAACATAAAAAATCTCCAACTGCTGCAATAAGTTACATTGCCCTAAACACTAGTATGTGCAATATTCTAGAAGGTGAGAGGAACCTGCCCAAGCTTAGCAGTTCAGCCTTAGGCCCCGTCCCCACTGAGCAAAACTAGCCGTTAGCCTCCCGCTCATAATGGGAGTCTATGGGAGGTGCGCGCTCCTGCCCTGTCCGCGCTGAAGAATGAACATAGACTCCCATTATAAGCGGGAGGCTAACGGCATTCCGCTGCGGAATTGTCCACTAGTTTTGCTCAGTGGGAACGGGGCCTTAGCCTAGAGAGAGGAAGTTAGTTATTTAGAGAGAGGAGAGTAAGGAAGAGAGAGGAGTGCCTCCTCTTCTTTTACAAAATAGACCTTGAACCCTGGAAATACATACATACAAGCCCCTGCAAAGTATTCCCAGAGGATACCCTCTAACCCAAAGGGAGAAAGAGAAGAAGAACATGAAAGGAGAAGCTGAGCAAACACTCCATTGGTAGACTAAAACGTCAGGGCTTTGGGCTGGACCTAGGCTCTCTGTGGCTGCCACCTACATTAAGGGTTAATGTCCAGTGTGAGTATTGCGGCTCATCACCTGCTATCTGTGAGTACAGCTATATCTGGACACTAAAGGGAGACAACCAGTGAGCACCTCCTCAGAGGGGAGGATATATATATATATATATATATATATATATTTACCTAGGATGAGCATTTTCTCATCAATCCTTTGCTAACTTTGAGGAGGGGGCCATAGAAGACCTATCTGACAAGAATGCCATAGCAAGACTATGGCGGTGGGCATAAGAGGCCTGGAAACCAGTAACCCCTAGTTTCTCCCTGTTCTTTGGGATCAGCATTTGTAATGTTTGGGCAGTAGTTGAGGCCACTACACTTATAAATATGCCCTGAAGCTTGAAGGTAGAAATATTTCCACCCAGTTACACATACAGAGCCTTTTTAAAGTAGGCCACATAGCAAAGCACAGCTCACTATTAGAACAAACCACCCACCAATGACCTCTTGCACTTTGCACCAGTAACTGCATTAAGAGGATTCTGGTATATGGTGATAAAGACATTTAATTAATTCCCAAAGAAAGCTCAATTGTATAAGGGAAAAGACTAAAAACTGGGCTGAATTACTTCTAGTGGCTTTTATTTGTCAATCTGAAAGTCAGCCTTGAAGGATAAACAGATTACACTAAGCAATAAAAGCCTATCTGTAATACGCTGTAATGTTCCAATGCTCTTTTCTGATTTAGAGCTTACATTACAGTTTACTGTATGTGTGCAAGCACATATCACATATTAACACGGGGGCAAAATGTCATTTATGAAACCAGATAAGCTAAAAACAAAGTAAGTACTAATACTCAAGAATAACGCTGTGGCAGGGGATGGCAGCCTTATAAGTGCAATACCAGAAAACATGGCATTCCTCATATTTTAATGATTAGTTTTGCCTAATATGTTTTAACAATTACCTTTCTGAGCTTTACATGCAAAATATTTACATAGGTTATGTATGAAATATGGCGGTCAGAAGAGGCCTTTAGCGGCTTCTGAGTAATAAATGAAGCAAATATTTTTTTAGAGGGTCGTTGCCATGATGTGGGCCCAGATGATCGCCACAGTTTGGCGCCGACACAAGTACTCTCACTGCTGAATGAAAAGGTTAGGTGCAGTTCAGAACCACATATTATAAGTTACTCGGATTGTTATTTAGAAGAATTGTCCCTAGAGCAGAAGATGGCTGAAGCCACATCTTGGCTTCTTGGAAGGCTTACTCCCGAAATGTGGAATTGAGTACCGGAGAGCAAAAGGCTTCAGCCATCCTCTGCTCCCTGGACAGTTCCCTTAAAGGGGTTCTCTTCTTGATATTTTTTACTAGCTAGAAGAGTCATTTAACAATAAACTGATCACAGAGTTTCCTTCTGCTGGGACCCCCAGTGGTCAGCTGTAATATTTGGGGAAAACGTAGCAGTTGGAATTAATTTTCCCCGGTGAAATAAAGCATTTCAAAGTGTGTGTTCAAATCAGTGGTTTCTCTATGTAATGCAGGACTGGGCAGGTCTTCTGAAGACATACTCTTTGTAACGTTATCTACATTTTCAGACTGAGCAGAGGATAAAGTCTGCTGTGTGACTGAGCTGCTCTCTGCATCTTCTTATCTTTCTTATTTCTGTCTGCCATTACAGGTAATAGTAACAGGAAAGAAGCTCCGGTTGCTGTAACTTACAGCTGTACGGACAAAAAGGGATGGGGAAAAGATCCCCTTCTAGCTAGCCCCCATGGTTGGCCAGCAAAATGCATTGAAGTTGGGCTGTGGTGTGGAAAGGTTACACTTAGAGATGAGCGAACCTGGAGCATGCTCGAGTTGATCCGAACCCGAACGTTCGGCATTTGATTAGCGGTGGCTGCTGAACTTGGATAAAGCCCTAAGGTGATGTGGAAATCATGGATATAGTCATTGGCTGTATCCAAGTTTTCCAGACAACCTTAGAGCTTTATCCAAGTTCAGCAGCCCCAGCTAATCAAATGCCGAACGTTCGGGTTCGGATCGACTCGAACCCGAACCCGGTTCGCTCATCTCTACCTACACTGATCTTGACTGAGACCACAAAAGCCAATTACTCTCTTCTAGATCTGTCTTCTAGATCAACTTATTGGTCTGCTATATTTTCTACCAGTGACAGACTTTATTAAAAGAAAAACACAGAAAAATGCAACAGCTCACCGCAATGGCAAGATACAGACCCACTACAGACATGAAAATAGTTAAAAGCAGCCCCCTAACTGCTAAAAAAAATTCCCACAAAATAATTAGGCTCTTGGTTACCATTTGCAAACAGTGTAAACCACCCCACCATAAAAAGAAACTGATGTTAAAAGTGAGAAGTTGGAAGAAGCTGGGCTGGAAGCAAGAAGCTCAAAGGACATTCACACAAACAATTTCCAGAACTTTAAACCCGTAGATACCATGGTCAGTAGTGACTTAATTAAACTAAGTTAAAGGGGGTTCCCTCTGTTACTCATCAACCCCCCATAGGCACGATCATTGCTTTCACAGCTGGCGAAATAACAAACACCCCCAGGTCTGTCGGGCCTATGCTTTTAGGCCATGTCAGAGGCATTAACTATTAAACAGCTCATTGGTCTAACAACGACAAGTGATTTGGTATATGTTCCTTTGAGGACCTTAAAAATGAAAATAGACCCCATTATATGACAAAGGCCAAAAGTGTGTTACATTTCTGTGCTGTTTCATTGACCTGGTTTATTCTATAAATGTAAATTTGGTGGTATGCTTTTGTGATAACATGTATAATGGACGCCACTAAGTGGCATCTCTCATAGGTATACATTGGACTTAATCATGGGAAGTCCCCCGGTTTATATGTCCGAGGGACACTGCTGAATGCACTGTTAAAAAAGTCTTATTCCATTATTAATGAGACTGTTAGGGGGTTAATACTTCTAAATGAGAAGCGGCAGAGAAGAGGAGCAGTAAATTGAAGCTTAAGGAGAATCTGCTCTATTAAACTGTTGTAGAATATTCCCTGCAGTCTGAAAATAAAGAGGTAAATCTTCAAAATTATTCCCTGGGATATATATTCCAAGTCTATGTAATCTTTCTTTGAGGATGCAGTAATTATCATTCTATGCACTAACTACTGGGGTAGCATACTGTTGTGGCTGCTATAGGGCACAGTCAATTAAAGGGATATTCTCACTTTAGCAAACTGGTGGCAGATTGATGGGCGTCTGACCACTGCCAACCATGCTAATGCAGGTGAACTGTAATCAGCAATGGCCCGAAGTCCCATAGAGAATGAATAAGCAGTGGCATGCATGTGTGGTTTATTCTCTGGTCCCATCGGTTGGCTAGCTATCACCTATATTGTGGATAGGAGATAATTAGCACAGAGAAAGAAAATACCCCTTTCCTCTTTCTTGGAAATAGTGTAATCACTCTTTCTAATATACTTTAAGGAGAAAAATTACTAAGTTTGGCGTATTACACATCAGTCTTAAGCAAATTCCTGAATGGCAAATACAGTATATTAAGAGGTGCAATCCCTTTAATGTATCCCCTTCAGTGACGAGCTTGCTGTTCTCTACACAAGTAAATCTAAGCCAGCTCCAAGCTGACTGGTCACTGGTGTAAATCATAGTCAATCTGGTAGGCTGCCATGACCATGCTCCTTTTGTGCTGTGCTCCATCAACTGTGGCAAGCACAGCATAGATCAGCTAAAAAGTCACATTTTTTTGTGCAGCTAAACACAATCAAAAACCTTTTGTAAATGGTTCATAAATTCCCCCTTATGTAGAGATGAGGAAAGTTTTTAAAAATCAGGTTTGCCAGGTTCGACTATTTTTGGCATAAAATTTGCAAACTTACTGACCCTTAAGGAACGACACTAACCTACCTGTCCGCACTTCCCTAGTGTCCTCCTCTGTGTCTCTAGTGTCCTCAGCCGCCTCCAGCCGGCTCAGCCAATTACTGACTGAGAACGGACAGTCTAGGGAGTAACAGCCTAATCAGCCAATCACTGGCTGTGGCACTGTCCTGTCTCAGTCAGTAAATAGCTGAGTGGGCTGGAGGAAGCTGAAGACAGCGGAGACACAGAGGAGGACACTGAACACTTCACTGCGAATCCAGATATGCTCATCCCTACCCTATGTTTTAACTTTTCATATTTTCTAAATACTTGTCATCAATGATTAAGAACACTCGGGTTTACATCTGCAGGTTACACATCACATAGTCACATATCACATAGTTGTATCCAGACTAGGAAACAGCCTGTGAGCTAAGCTCATGATCAGCAGATGCACAAAGATCTCTGGTAGTTTGGTACAATGTATAATTCTGGAATCCAGGTTGTTTAGCTCACAGAACATTGCTTAGATTGGATGGCATTGTATCTGTGTAGTATACCAGAGCATGGTTCCTGTGGCTGGGCTGAGGATGGCACCTGTCTACAAGCAGTTTATTGTCTATTCTAGGAGGTAACATGTTTTATGTGCAACTATTCTGTGTATTTCTCTGTACCAGTAACTGGCAGGCAGAGATGGGTTACATGCTTACACTGCACACAACACAACAGCGACACGTACTGTCCCTAGTGGGAACTGCTCTAGGTAGTGTAGAGATAGTGTATTAATCCCATAGGAAGTTGCTAGAAGGGGGAGGAGCAGTCTCCTCACAAGACCTAGCTGTGACAGGAAGTGGTGTTCAGTCCAGTTCAGTCCAGTCAGTGTGCAGTCACTGGCAAGTCAGTGTGTACAGCCACTATACAGTGCAGCTAGTGGTTGTTCTGCAAGCAGGCCAGTCAAGCCTGCTTGTTACTAAAGAAGGGGAAGGAGATAAAGGAGGAGAGACTGAACCAGAGGAGAGTTCTTCAGAAGTATTTACAGAGATAAAAGGTATTTCTCTAGTGGGAATCCTAAGGGCAGAAACCCCTAAGCAAAAGGACTTGAGCATACTGGGTAGCAGAGATAACTGAGGCCTCTGTACCCATCTTCCTGAAATTCGGGGGGTAAGATTGACTAGGACCCCTGGATACCTCTGGGACCCGAAAGTTGTGGCCTAAGGCCCGGCCCAGTAACAGAAGCAGGAAGCTCCCTAGCAGACAGGGAGGGATAACAGACTCAAGCACCATTGGGGGAAGAGATCCACAGGGTCACAGCGCCCATCAGCATTCCACACACCACCAGGCTCTCCATCAGTACAGTAACCCAGTCAAAGCCGCCAGTATTCACCACTGTATGCTAAAGGACTGTATAACACCTGCAAGTCTTACAGTAAAGGAGTTGTTGTTACACTGCCTCCCTCCTTGTCTCCCTGTTGTCTGGTCCACCTGCCCCACACCACCATCAAGGGCCATATTACCAGGCAGCAGTATTTTGGGGTTGGCCCCGGGGGAACTACAAGTCCACACCACCGACCACCTTACACACGGGTGCAGCCCCCCTACAGAAACCGCTGCAGCAGCCACAGAAGAGAGAGAGATACCCGGGAAGCGCCAGAGAGTCCCCCTGTACCTGCAGAAGCCCTCGTGCCCACCTGTGACCGTGACAAGTTCCAGCCATCCTGCAGGTATAGCACACTCTCCCCCTGCAGCCCTCAGTGCATCCCCTCACGGAGGAGCTCAGCGCCACACTACCAGGAGAGACTACCATCACCATCATCCTCTCCTCATCCCCCTCACTCTCTTCCCATCACCCCGGCTCGCTGCATGTCTCTAATTGGCGTCACGAACAGGATAGGCTGTGTGCCTGTCACAAAGTACCGACACCTCAGCTGTGAGAAAACTTCCCTCAAGTGTGTGCTAACTGCAAAAGAGGGGGAACCCTGCATCTCCATAGACTGTGAGTGTACATTATCTGCCTGAAAGCCTGCCATTAAACTGTTCTTGCATTGTAAGAGACTTTGTTCCAGCCCTGAAGGAGTTAAAGCACCGCAATTGTTTGCTGCGCCACAGCCTGAACCCGGAAGTGATAGTGCCCGCGCAGACGCTCCGTAACGGAGACTACCTCCATCTTAGGCTCCTGCTGCTGCCTAAGCATCACAACAAGTGAGTCTACATACTGTTCCTGTCAGCAATCGCTGTGGTGTGTGAGCGACTGTACATTAGAGACTATCCGGTCGGCGTCAGTGACCCCGCTGTGTGTGCTCTTAAAGAGACAGTATCATATATCTGCAGAAGCACGGAAAAAGTGTTAAAATGTCCAGTTCTTCAAGTGACAGTGACTCTCCTGGGCCTAATGCCACTACCGCTGCAGGCCCAATGCCTCTCACTCTACCCTACTACATGGGGGCTCCCTGGCTGCCCCGTTACCGTGGAGACGCTAATACTCTTAGAGGGTTCAGAGTACAAATGATGGCCACCTTCAGGATGTATCCTTTATCCCAAGAGCAGCAAGTAGAAATGTTGATGGGACAATTAGAGGGACCTGCCCTTAAAGAGATAAAGTCATGGTCTCCTACTGAGAGGAAGACAGTAAAAGACATATTAGCTAAACTACAGTCTGAGTTTGAAGCACGCTCATTGTCAGAGTTACAGATGAGGTTCTTTGAGAGACGACAGAAACCTGGAGAATCACTCAGAGACTATGCTTATTCTCTCCAAGAAGCTATGGGAGCCATAATCCAAGCAGAACCCTCCGGGGAGGCTCATGCAGACAGGACTTTGTTAGAGCGCTTCATAGAGGGAGCCTACTCTGAACACATCCAAGGCCAACTGAGAATGCTTGCTGAGCAGCACCCTACTCTCCCTTTCCAGAAATTCAGAAGGATGGCTGTTCGAGTGCTAGAGAGGGGGCGACATCAAGAGCCTTCCAACCTGGCAGGCCATCCAGCTGCTGCCATGAGACCTGCTGTTCCTGTCTCTTTGCTTCCTTCCACAGGTGCTCCACCCGTGATCCAGGCTGCGCAAGCCCCTGCATCTGATGCTGTTTCCCGGTTGCAGGAGCAACTGACTTCCTTGGCCAAGACTGTTGAGACTCTATGCAGACGTCTAGATGACCTCGCTACTCACCCTCAGCCGTCCAGTGTTCCTGAGACCCCTGTCAGGAGTTTTCCAGATGCATCACCTCCTGTCTACAAGGGTCCACCTGCAAGGACTGCACCAGATAAGGCAAGTCGTCCCAAGCCTATTTGTCGTTATTGCCACAAATATGGACACTCTGCTGACACCTGCTTTCAGTTAAACTACACATCCCCGAGGGCGAGGACCGCCCCTCGGGATCAGCAGATCAAGGTCCACCTCGAGAACCGCTCTGGGGCCCTAGGTACATCTCGTCCTGCCCGAGAGTAACTATCTATCTAAATGGGGTACCCTTTGAGGCTCTTATTGATACTGGGTCTCAAGTGACTACTTTTCAGAAAAGTGCATATGAACAGTACTGGGACGTGTGTGACTTAATTCATCCCCCTGAACCCTGGCTCAATGTTATTGGCAGTTCTAGTCACCATATTCCCCATCAAGGCTACTGGGAACCTACCATTCAGGTTAATCATCTCATGTTACCCAGGCAAGGTGTTATTGTGACTTCAGTTGAGGATCATGAGTTTCCACCTGTTGTGTTGGGGATGAATGTAATGAAAAATTGTTTTGGGGAAATTCTTGAGTTGTTGCATGCATCTCTGTCCACAGCTCCACCACCTACCCAGAAGGGAATTCAGAGCGCCATCAAGAATATCAGCGCACAACAGAAGTTCAGCAGTGGGTCTGGAGACATCTGCAGAGTACGTATTTGTGATTCCAAACCTATACTTTTACAACCTAATGCAGAAACTGTACTTTGGTGTCGAGCACGCCCTGGTGTTGGAGGAGAGGACTATCAAGCTCTCTTAGAACCCATTGACATCAAGGAGCGAGGACTAGTGAAGGCCGCCAGAAGCCTAGTTACTGTGTCTCAAGGACGAGTGCCAGTTCGTCTAGTCAATGTTGGTGACAGTCCAGCTACTCTTCCCAAGTTCTACGCTGTTGCAAAGCTTTCCCAAGTCACATTTGAAGACATTGTCAGTAGTAAAGCAGCAACCTGCTGCCAAACTGCTCGAGTCATGGACAGTGCAGAGCAGAGGCCCCAGGAACCCTGGTGGACCCAACTTGATATTGGTGATCCTGCTACGCCAGCTGCGCAACTAAAAGGCGTACTGAACATTGCATGCCAGTATCAACAAGCTTTTAGTCAACATCCACTGGACTTCGGCAAAACCACTTTGTTGCAACACACCATTCAAACTGGAGACCATCCGCCAATCAAGGAGCGGCATAGGCCTCTACCACCTGCTATGCACCAGTCAGTCAAGAAGCTTTTGCAAGACATGAAGGATTCAAACGTTGTCAAAGATAGCCAGAGTCCTTGGGCAGCACCCCTTGTGTTGGTAAGGAAAAAAGATGGAACCATCCGTTTTTGTGTGGATTACCGCAAACTCAACAGTGTGACCCACAAGGATGCCTACCCACTTCCGCGCATCGAGGAGTCCCTCACAGCTCTAGGGAAAGCTGTTTACTTTTCTACCCTGGACCTTACCAGTGGATACTGGCAGGTACCAGTGGCACCAGAGGATCAGGAGAAGACCGCTTTTACCACCCCAATGGGTCTCTACGAGTTTACCAGCATGCCTTTTGGGCTGTGTAACGCCCCAGCTACGTTCCAGAGGCTGATGGAGCGATGCCTTGGACATAAGAACTTTGAGAGCGTTCTGCTTTATTTGGATGACGTGATAGTCTATTCCAAGGCTTATGAAGAACATCTCGAACATCTCGCAGAAGTTTTCCAAGTTCTAATCCAGCATGGGCTGAAGATTAAGCCATCAAAATGCCACCTCCTCAAACCACAGGTGAAGTACTTGGGCCACATAGTGAGTGCAGAAGGAGTGAAACCTGATTCAGAAAAGATCTCAGCAGTTCAAGACTGGCCTACACCAACCACTGTTAAGGAAGTGAGGAGTTTTCTCGGATTCGCAGGGTACTACAGACGGTTCATACCGCAGTTTGCCCACATTTCTGAACCATTGCAAGAACTACTGAGAGGGCATCCGCCTGAAGTTCGTAAAAAGAAGTTGCCCATCATCTGGACTGACCGGCAGGAGACTGCCTTCCAGACTCTTAAGAGGCTTCTGACCCAGCCTCCTATCTTAGCTTACCCTGACTACCAGCTTCCATTCCGCTTGTACACCGATGCCAGTTACCTAGGCCTCGGAGCAGTCTTGTCCCAAGTGCAAGATGGGAAAGAAAGAGTCATTGCCTACGCAAGTAGAGGTCTGCGAGGTGCAGAGAAGAACGACCAGAATTACAGTTCTTTCAAACTGGAGTTCTTAGCACTCGTATGGGCAGTGACCGAGAAGTTTAAGGATTACTTAGCAGTGACACCCTTCACTGTCTTCACTGACAATAATCCATTGGCACATCTCAACACGGCAAGACTTGGAGCGTTGGAACAACGCTGGGCATCAAGGTTGGCAAACTATCAATTTACTGTGAAGTACCGCTCTGGCAAGGTCAACATCAATGCCGATGCCTTATCCCGCCTACCAACAGGTGAGGAACCACCCAGTACACTGGAAGATGAGTGGGAAGAAGTCGAAATGCCCGCATTCTACACCCGTTTTGCTCATCAGAAAACAACTGTGGTTGCACAGAGTCAAAATGCCAGGCCTACCCAATCTAACCAGCACCTTGAAAATGTTTCCTGGAAGACTCTCCAAGAAGAAAGTAGAGTGTTGGGAGAGATCCAGGACTACCTGCAAAGTGGTAGGATACCACGCAGACTGCGTCAAGACTATCCTGACCCTGAGCTGCTACGTCTCTGGAGACAGAGAAAACGCCTGTTTTTCTACCAAGGTCTACTACAGAGGAGTACTCTTGACCCAACCTCAGGTGAGCGACTTCATCAGTTGCTGATCCCACGTAGGGATGCTCACATTGTACTTGAGGCGTACCACGACAAATCTGGACACTTTGGTGTACAGAAGACCGAATCAACCATTCGGAGAAGGTTTTACTGGATTGGCATGCGCCAGGACATTGAGAAGTGGTGTAGAGAATGTCCTTCCTGTACAAGGACCAAAGGAGAAAGACATGACCAAAGAGCTCCTTTGCATCCTATCAAGACTCAACGTCCTCTTCAAATTGTTGCTATGGACCATGTAAAACTGGAGTCAAGTAGGTCTGGGTATACCTATGCCTTGACTATAGTCGACCACTTCACAAAGTTCGCTGTAGCAGTACCAGTGAAGGATTTGACTGCTCAGACAACTGCTGAAAAGCTTTGGAAGAATTTCATTCTACCATACGGCTGTCCTGATCACATTCTAACAGACAGAGGAGCTGCCTTTGAGTCGCAGTTAATCCACCAACTCTGCTAGCAGCACAACTGTAAGAAGTTGAGAACTACCGCTTACCATCCTCAGGGTAACGGTCTTTGTGAGAAGATCAATCAAATCCTCATCAGCATGTTGAGAACAGCCTCAACCTCTCAAAGGGCTGATTGGCCAAAATCACTACCTGAGTTGGTGTACACCTACAACAACACAGTCCACTGTTCCACTGGATATACTCCATACTTCCTAATGTTTGGTCGTCAAGGACAGTTACCATCCGACTTGGCCCTTGGAGTACAAGTACCAGATTCAGTGAACCCTTTACCAGAAATCACCTGGGTGAAAGACCACCAAAGACGTCTGGAAGAAGCTAAGGAGATTGTTGCCACTAAGATGGAAGAAGCCAGACGTAAGCAAGAAGCAGATTTTAATCTACATGCTCGATTGGAACCATTACAAATGGGAGATAGAGTTTGGCTAAAAAACCATCATCGAACAAGTAAACTTGATCCAAAGTGGGAAGCCGAACCCTTCACAATTGTGGCTGTACCCTATCCAGACGGAGAGGTCTACAAGATTGAGAAAGAAGGAAGAGAACCTCAAACCGTACACCGTAACCGATTGAAACTTTGCCTAAAGGAAGATCATCCAGCAGAGTTCAAGGATACAGAACCTAGTTCACAGACAAAAGAAAGCTCAGAGCTACCTGTTCATGTACCAAGTGCATTCTTTGACCCACTGTACATGTTTCTGGGACCTATTCTAACTGTGCCTACCTCAAGAGTTCCTACCAGAGAACTGGCTACCTCAAGAGCTGAACCAGAATCCGAACTACTATCAGTAGTAGTGGAGCAGCCACCTCCATTGAGGAGATCTGAGAGAACCACCAGAGGAATGCCTCCACTCAGATACAGAGTCTAAGTTCCGGCCTTGTTGGCCATATTGTTGATTGCATTATAATGTTCTTTATAAGAAAATGTTATAGCAATGTAATGTTCAAGCTTTAGTGCCTGACTTAAAGTCAAGAGTAACGTTTAAGAGATGTGCCTGGTTATATAGCCAAGATTCCCAGAACTGTTTATGTTAGTTATAATCTGCCATGGACTGCCTATTCAGTGACCTTACTTACCCAGGGACTCTCATGGACACTATCTTTGTCATGTGCCACAGAGCGTTGTTTGCTCTGCCAAAAAAGGGACTTCATGTTCATGGACACTACCAGAACTCTATATATATTGAGCTGTGCCAGAAGCCCTATACTACTACACTGTTATTGCAGCCATGTGTATTGCTTATTCGAAAGGACCACTCTAATATGGACGCTGTGCTAAGTGCCAATAGAGAGACTTTAAGAGTCCCCTGTTGGGCAGGAGCCCACTATGTTTACAAAAATGTTTGCACTATATTTGCCTATGTGCCTAACCAAACTTTTACACTTTTATACAGGTATGGTGCCTTTTATTTGTGTTTCCAGCTTTCATCCTCGCCCCAGCCCGTCGCCGAGGCCGGCTTATTTTTAGAGGGGGAATTATGTAGTATACCAGAGCATGGTTCCTGTGGCTGGGCTGAGGATGGCACCTGTCTACAAGCAGTTTATTGTCTATTCTAGGAGGTAACATGTTTTATGTGCAACTATTCTGTGTATTTCTCTGTACCAGTAACTGGCAGGCAGAGATGGGTTACATGCTTACACTGCACACAACACAACAGCGACACGTACTGTCCCTAGTGGGAACTGCTCTAGGTAGTGTAGAGATAGTGTATTAATCCCATAGGAAGTTGCTAGAAGGGGGAGGAGCAGTCTCCTCACAAGACCTAGCTGTGACAGGAAGTGGTGTTCAGTCCAGTTCAGTCCAGTCAGTGTGCAGTCACTGGCAAGTCAGTGTGTACAGCCACTATACAGTGCAGCTAGTGGTTGTTCTGCAAGCAGGCCAGTCAAGCCTGCTTGTTACTAAAGAAGGGGAAGGAGATAAAGGAGGAGAGACTGAACCAGAGGAGAGTTCTTCAGAAGTATTTACAGAGATAAAAGGTATTTCTCTAGTGGGAATCCTAAGGGCAGAAACCCCTAAGCAAAAGGACTTGAGCATACTGGGTAGCAGAGATAACTGAGGCCTCTGTACCCATCTTCCTGAAATTCGGGGGGTAAGATTGACTAGGACCCCTGGATACCTCTGGGACCCGAAAGTTGTGGCCTAAGGCCCGGCCCAGTAACAGAAGCAGGAAGCTCCCTAGCAGACAGGGAGGGATAACAGACTCAAGCACCATTGGGGGAAGAGATCCACAGGGTCACAGCGCCCATCAGCATTCCACACACCACCAGGCTCTCCATCAGTACAGTAACCCAGTCAAAGCCGCCAGTATTCACCACTGTATGCTAAAGGACTGTATAACACCTGCAAGTCTTACAGTAAAGGAGTTGTTGTTACACTGCCTCCCTCCTTGTCTCCCTGTTGTCTGGTCCACCTGCACCACACCACCATCAAGGGCCATATTACCAGGCAGCAGTATTTTGGGGTTGGCCCCGGGGGAACTACAAGTCCACACCACCGACCACCTTACACACGGGTGCAGCCCCCCTACAGGAACCGCTGCAGCAGCCACAGAAGAGAGAGAGATACCCGGGAAGCGCCAGAGAGTCCCCCTGTACCTGCAGAAGCCCTCGTGCCCACCTGTGACCGTGACAAGTTCCAGCCATCCTGCAGGTATAGCACACTCTCCCCCTGCAGCCCTCAGTGCATCCCCTCACGGAGGAGCTCAGCGCCACACTACCAGGAGAGACTACCATCACCATCATCCTCTCCTCATCCCCCTCACTCTCTTCCCATCACCCCGGCTCGCTGCATCTGCTTCTCAGCTGAGCTGCTTTTATAGTGTTACAATCATTTCAATTACCTTCTGACATGAAGCACAGACATAATAAAAGTTTACATCACTTGGGGTCTCAGTGCTGAGACCCCACCGATTTAATATTGTAGACTTATGACAGAGACGGTCTCCTGCAATCATTTGAATTGAACGTCTGGCAGAGAGTGAAAACACGCAGCACTGTGTACGTACAGCACCAGCACAGCAAGGAAGAAGTTACACTAAGCACTGAACTACTGCTGCTGGTGAGATAGATGCCTTGATTTACCTTTTAGGGACAGTCTAGATCTTCTAGAGCACAGATCCATCCCAGATTTTTCTAGGTTGGGGGGGGGGGGGGTATTTATTTTTTGTTATACCCCATATCGTTTTCAAGTTATAGTATTTTACGTCAAAGGACATTATTGATGACAGATGATAAATGCAGGGACTATAGAAAGCCTGTGCACGGCCAAAGCTGCAGCCATGTGTAGTAGATTTTTCACAAATATTTATAAAAAGAAAATACACTGTGATCTTCTCTGCTGCTTGTTATTATGTCTGCATCCCAATATACATAGAAGTCTTGCTCATCAGCCAGCTCTTTACTGTATGTGTAATAGCGGAGCCGAGTAAATGTCATCTCTGTTCTATAAACCAATAAATTATTCTTCCTCGGAAACTTGTTTTAGGTTATATTTTCATCTCACGCCATGTTCATCTGTCTGGAAACTGTGTTGTGTAATAGCAGTGACAGATCTAAGAGAAGACATAGAATATATACTGTTTGATGTGGAGATCATTAGATGCAAAGATGACTGTAGGTCAAATGTAGGATCACATATGTGTAACATACAGTTATTAACATATACCGTTTATGAAGGAAGACTCTGTATGAGCAAAGTGATTAGGAGCCGTGAGTCGAGCATCAGATAAAAATAGAAATTCTTTAATACAATAGAGTTAATGGATTTTCTTCTTATGAATGTGAAGTAATGCAGAAATATGGCATTGCTGTGCAGGAAATTTCTACCTTTTCTCATTTTCTCTACTTCTTGTCAGTATTTAACAGGAACTTTTAAGACTACGGTCTATGGCAGTGGTGAGCATGAACAACTAGTGGCCTAAGGGCTGTCTGTGACCCTGGGGTCTAAGTCTGCAGTTATTGACACCCCTCCTGCCCTCCTGTGTATACAGTCTAGCCTACACTCTGCTCTCCTGTGTACATTACTCTGCTTACTGTGCTGACAATCACAGGTGTAGTGATTCCTTGATGTGAGCGCACATGCATGATCACTCCATTAGACTGAACTAGAGTTCAAGATGTTCTTTCATTCTAAAACTACCATAGACTATACTATAGAGTGGTGATAGTGAACCTTTGGTCCTCCAGCTCTTGCAAAACTATAATTCCCATCAAGCCTGGACAAAAACAAAAAATGGCTTTGGCTGCTCAGGCATTATGCAACAGCTGGAGGGCCATCACTGCTATAGAGCATGTACTGTATCCTTTTACAGGGTCCTTTTACAGGAGTGGACTATCGGCAGATATGGACCCTCACTACTAATAATCAGGCTGTGTAAAATAGCCAGCAATTAGCCGAACGCAAATTCTCTTATTCACTAGCTGATCAATTCTTTTGTGCGAGCAATAAAATAATCAGTAGTAAATGGGAATGTGTGGGCAACTATAACAAATTTAATAGGTCGCATGAACAATCTAGCCATCATTTGTGTGTATTGAGCCTTGTAAAGCCTCTGCAAATGAGTGGCGCTCTCACTGATTGCTGCCCTAAACAAGAGGCACAATCTGGTAGCAATGAAATTCAATGTGTTGCCTGTGGATAAAGTCATAAGTGCCCACCATTACCTGGTAAGTTCAAGACAGCTGATATAGAATTTGCATCCAACATAAGGCAGAATTACACGGCTCAATAAGCATGCAGAAAGGGCTGTATATACATACATATATGTGGTGTGCCCCCAAAGTGTTGTGTCAGAGCAGCAGCCGGTCACTTGCTAGATGGTGAGGTGTGGCGCCAGTCCTATGGTGGTTGGCCGAGATACAGCCGGGCCCAGTGATGTGATGTTGTGACGCCAATGGCGGTTGGGCACACATGTATGGTGGCACACCTGTTTTTAGTTTAATGGGCCAGTTGTACCTTGTTCCCCTGTGGACAGTGTCCTGCAGGGCTGCTACGTGGTCCCTTGGGATGATATCACGGTGAGCCGGAGTGGTGTAGTGAACCTCCCGGACTACTGGAACTGCCACCCACAGAAAAGGGAAATGTCCCAAGGATGTGGTGTACACTATGTCGGTATGAGGTGAAGAATCACAGAGTCTCTTTATCATAAATAATCTTGTTTTTACTTGGAAAGTACTTGTGTGCAGTAAGTTATACAGCTTTCACTTGACAGGGTACGATACACTTGATAGTTCCCTTGATAAAGCACTTGATAAGACACTTGAAAATACAGCAACAAGATCTGTGTCTGAGTAGCGTGTTGAGAGATACAAAGAATCAGAGTAGCAGAGAGGAAGATGTTGTGAGAGTCCCAACCCAAGTAGTACTGTGCTTTGCCGGGATGTTGGAGGATGAGGTAGAAGAATACTTAGAAGTAGAAGAAAATACTTGTGCCAGTGTATTGACCTTTGGGTCTTCGCACCACCTAATGCCCTACCAGTGTCGGGGGATCCGTCCTAGTGGATGACACAAGGCCCCAGACCTTGTTAACTGGGATAAGCGGAATGCTGAGGATTTCCTGCTGACAACTGCACTGCGAGATAGGGTTCCTAGGCTCTTAGCAACTTTGCTCTATCCAGATCAGTTCCTAGCTTACTGCTGTCTGTGGAGACTGTTCTGCACTGTGACTCTCCTAGTCCACGTTGCTGGTTGATGTTGATCTCTGACTTGTCCTCTCCTGTAGGAGTTTAACCCTGCATAGCGTTGTGTAGAGTATACAGAGAAGAAACTGTCAGCTGTGTCTTGTCTTGCTTTCTACCCATATGGAGACCTGACTAAGACTTAACTTTCGAGAGTAGGGGGATCTGGCAGAGGGCCAGGGCCCAGAGAGGACCACTGTAGACAGCTTTCTATCTTGCATCCTTCCTCTACAATCTCCAACATGAAAGACCCATGTACTTCCTCTACCCATGTGACTTCTTTTCTCAGCGTATCCAAGGTGCTCTGTGAGTGGGTGAAGAGTGCAGTAGAAGAAGTGAAGAGAGAGATGATAGGATAGAAGAAGAAAAGATCCCCATAGGTCCACAGATCTATGTGACACACAAAAAAACAATAACTCTTTACATACTCCAGCCCTGCAGCATCTGAGTACATACATCTAAAACAGCGACATCTAGTGGTGAAACTATATCACTACTCCACCACTTGTGTACAATAAGTACAGGCTTTTACGAAGGGTGTAACCAATAGCAACACCTGTGGTGGGACACTACATATATACAATATATATATATATATATATATATATATATATATATATATATATACACACACACACTACCGTTCAAAAGTTTGGGGTCACCCAAACAATTTTGTGTTTTCCATGAAAAGTCACACTTATTCACCACCATACATTGTGAAATGAATAGAAAATAGAGTCAAGACATTGACAAGGTTAGAAATAATGATTTGTATTTGAAATAACATCGTTTTTACATCAAACTTTGCTTTCAAAGAATCCTCCTTTTGCAGCAATTACAGCATTGCACACCTTTGGCATTCTAGCTATTAATCTGTTGAGGTAAGCTGGAGAAATTGCCCCCCACGCTTCTAGAAGCAGCTCCCACAAGTTGTATTGGTTGGATGGGCACTTCTGGCGTACCATACGGTCAAGCTGCTCCCACAACAGCTCAATGGGGTTCAGATCTGGTCACTGCGCTGGCCGCTCCATTACCGATAGAATACCAGCTGCTGCTTCTGCTGTAAATAGTTCTTGCACAATTTGGAGGTGTGTTTAGGGTCATTGTCCTGCTGTAAGATGAAATTGGCTCCAATCAAGCGCTGTCCACTGGGTATGGCATGGCGTTGCTAAATTGAGTGATAGCCTTCCTTATTCAGAATCCCTTTTACTCTGTACAAATCTCCCACCTTACCAGCACCAAAGCAACCCCAGACCATTACATTACCTCCACCATGCTTAACAGATGGCGTCAGGCATTCTTCCAGCATCTTTTCATTTGTTCTGCGTCTCACAAACGTTCTTCTTTGTAATCCAAACACCTCAAACTTGGATTCATCCGTCCACAACACTTTTTTCCAGTCTTCCTCTGTCCAATGTCTGTGTTCTTTTGCCCATCTTAATCTTTTTCTTTTATTAGCCAGTCTCAGATATGGATTTTTCTTTGCCACTCTGCCCTGAAGCCCAAAATCCCGCTGCCGCCTCTTCACTGTAGATGTTGACATCTATGTTGACAACTATTTAATAAAGATGCCAGTTGGTGACCTGCGAGGCGTCTGTTTCTCAAACTAGAGACTCTAATGTGCTTATCTTCTTGCTTAGTTGTGCAACACGACCTCCCACTTCTTTTTCTACTCTGGTTAGAGCCTGTTTGTGCTGTCCTCTGAAGGGAGTAGTACACACCGTTGTAGGAAATCTTCAATTTCTTAGCAATTTCTCGCATTGAATAGCCTTCATTTCTAAGAACAAGAATAGACTGTCGAGTTTCAGATGAACGTTCTCTTTTTCTGGCCATTTTGAGCGTTTAATTGACCCCACAAATGTGATGCTCCAGAAACACAATCTGCTCAAAGGAAGGTCAGTTTTGTTAGGACTAGTTTAAAGTTATCTTCATTGAAAAGTACAGTGCTTTTCCTTCAAAAATAAGGACATTTCAATGTGACCCCAAACTTTTAAACGGTAGTGTGTGTGTATATATATATATATATCATTAGCGATGTCCATGCAGCCCCTTCCTTCAATGTACAATAATAAAGTTTATACATACCTTTTCATGTTATACTTACTTCTGCCCGCTGTCCGCAGCCACTGCTGGAACTTCAGAATCGATCTCTGAAGTCATAGGCTGCTTAGCTGATCACTGGCCATGGTGCTGTCACATGTCAGCCAGTGATCAGCTGAGCGGCCTGTCATTTTAGGCAGCGGGCAGAAGTTAGAACAGGTATGTATAATGTGTATTATTTTACACAGTCATCAGTGGTCGGCTGCTCATTGCTATTACATGTAGCAATGCGCAGTCAGTGGCTGATCATTTTTTACCATGTTGAAGGGCAACAATCGTTTCTTTGGATGATCGTTGTCTTTCTTACATGGAGAGATAATCTGCTGAATCGGCCTGATTGGGCAGATTATGAACTAGGACGCCTGCAAGAGCAGCAGCAGCAGTAAAGTTTGGTGAATCAGATTACTGCTGCAGCCACAACTGATGTTATCACAGACTAGAGAATAAATATGTAGTGTGATGCAAAGCTGAAGGAATGCACTGTGTTAACTGTTTTTGTCACATGTTGTCCTTATGTCCAACCACAGGTGCCGGCCTGTTTCCCTCCTTTTTCTGTCCTATCTCTTTTTTTCTTGTTTGCACAACTTAGCCCCACCAATCACTAGGAGGTTTAGTTGCAAAAGGAGGTTAGTTTGGGTCTTCTAGTTTCAGGCACTAGAGAGAGAACAACAAAGATACAATTCCTGCTGCAGTGAAGTGAGGGCCTGCCTTAGGCCAGGACCCTTGTGAGGGACCAAGGGAAATACTATTTTTGTTAATGCAAGTAACCACTGCTAGCATGAGGTGCTAGATCCCTCAGGAGAAGAGGACGTCCTCTGAGGATCACCTTGTCCATGCCAGTGATACACTAGACAAGATACAGGGCAGTATACCTGAGTATGGTACTGACCCCAGCAGGACAAAGCAGCTACTTGCCTACGTATCCTGCTGTAATGCACGGATACTCTCAAAAGTTTCATTAAGTCTGCTTCACCAAGCGCAGGGACCTGGGGCCTTGTACTACCCTTATAAGACGGGTATTCTGACACTGTAGGGCATTGGGCAGTCAGACATGTGAGTACGAGTTTTCTTTTTCTCTAAACTACGCTATCCCAGCAGAGTACAGAGCTACATTGGACAGGGCCCTCAAAATACTCCTTTATTTTCACTTATACTGTTACAAAATCTTCTATCTCTTGCCTGCACCTGCAGTCCCTCAAGCTTTATTTTGTAGTGTACTGAAGAACTTAAGTAAACTGACCAAAGCTACCTCGGCCAATGGCAACCTAGATTGCTCTGCCGCAAATTTATCACTGGGGGTGTAATTGCTGGGACTTCCAAAGATCACAGTAACAGGAATCCCAGTATAAATATGTTTCCCGCACACTGCCACTCCATTCACCTTCTATGGTACCACTGGAGACAGCCAAGTACATACATACAATTTTCACCCATAAATTTTGTAGGTGGGACAACCACTTTAATAGTTTTCTGAATTCCTAACAATGGCTCCAATGGACCTTTATTCACAGAATTATAGTTGTATTAGTTTATTTTACCTGAGGCAACAATTGATATACCTAAATCCACCTATTCTAGCAGTGGCTTAGGACACCACCTTGACACTCAACATTGGAGGTGGCATGTCCCTTTAACACCACCTCACCAGCTAGACCCCTTTTCATTGAGTTGGTCAAAGGACCATCTTGTTTTGTATGCTGTTTTACATGTAATGTCTTCTTTTCACAAATGAAAGCTCGGGAATCAAACCTTTGACACTAGAGTATCTTATTGATGTCTTCATTTAAAGCGATTCGTCTCCATGACAGATTCTCTTTACATAACATCCTCAGATGTGTATTGAAGTTTTCTTTTTATAGACCGCAGAAGTGTTTAGAGTACAGCTATGGCGCAGCTGCTCACACACAGTGGAATTCTTCTAGGCCAATTTATTGTGTCCCACAAGGAATCACCTGCTCTTCTGTATCACAGAATGTATTATATATCAGGAGGCTTTACAAAGACCACATTTCCGATAGGTGTGATGTGGTCACACTTTAGTGTACTTAAATGGCCACAGAACTCTATGGTCACCTAAGGTCAATTCTCTGCTGAAATGTGGACCGCAGTTATATAAAAAAGGCCACAAACTCTTCACAATTATTTAGTTACATATGCTAATATGCATATTTATATCCTGAATATAAGAAATGTGTACTATAACACCTCCGTAGATTTACTTGATGGTGAATCTTATGAGGCTATGGTTGTGATCATGTGCTATATCCCATAGTAACTCCCATAAGATTCATGTGTACTAGGTGACTTCTCTTATTTAGATTCTATAGTTTAGTACAACCAACCATTCTTACCACACACATACACTGTACATGTGCACATATGCACATTACATACAAGCAGGCAGACATATCGGGAGTATACATACACATATCGGAAGTTTACATATGCATATTCATTGCATACAGAGCACCCAGCCTGGTGAATGTACTTAGTGAGCGGCAGTGCACACAATGCAGTCAAGTACACTTTTCTGGATCACCTTGCATGCACTTCTGCACCCTACCTTAGCTAGGTTCCTCCCTATTGTTTTTTTTTCTTATAGATTTTACAGTAAATTGAAGGTTTTGAATGATGAGGAGTTAAACCATAACTGGCTTTTTTCATAGTACACAGACAGTTTTGACAGCTCTCATAGTACACTCTTTTAATATGTCTGTAGAGCTCTGTGTAAGCTCTTTTTGTACTTCAGACGTCAATCTGCATATCACAGCTGACACTACGCCAGATCCTGTGGCTAACAGCCACATGTGCTACATGCAGAAAAGTTTAGATAATAACTATCTATAGGAAAGATTAAATCACCTAAAGTGAAATAGTAATATGACCTCCGGGCGCAGTACCAGATCTACTCACTAGTAAAGTAAAGTATTTGCCGCTTGGCAGTAGATTCACTTCAGTCTGTATAATATTTTATGGGTATTGTAAGAAACAACATATCTAACATGCACTACATGGCTCTGTATTACTTGATCTGTGCTTGTGTAGTTGATAGAATGTGCAATGTCTTATATTCTCTGTCCTACAACCTCTGGTTGATTACATGTAAGGTAAGTGTCGAAGCGGTAGGTCACTTGACCTTCCCACACAGGCTTCTAATAGAAATCCCTAGAAAGTTCTGTTAAAGGAGTCCTTAGGTTTAGCCCTCTCACCTGAATAAATCAGTCAGTCCTTGTTAAGCCAGGGATAAAGAAGATGGTCTTGTCTAGACAGCGCAGTCCTAGTCTGGCTCACTGATAGAGTTACCATGAGGTTCTCTTTGCCATCATACCTGCTGTGCAGAATGTTAGTTACTCCTGGCTCTAGTGATAAGCATCAGACTTCTCCAGTCATCGGGTGTCAAATGCAAAGCATTCGACCCATACATTCGATAAGTTCACTCATCACTACCAGTGAACCCTAGCGGCGCCGCAAAGAACTGACATGTCAGTTTTTTGCGGCCTCTATTCAGTGAATAGCGGTCGCAGAAAGCTCTGTCAGTTTGCACAATGAAGCGAGCAGCTCCGGCCACTTGCTTCATTGTGTGCTGTGGGGAGTTCTGATGCATGCGAGCATAGATGAGCCTGCATCAGAACTCTGCGGGCCGAAAGATCATCCAGCCGGTACTGCATCGGGCCAGCATGATCTTTTCAGAGACCGGCCGCTCCATGACCTGGCTGGGTCACGGAACGTCCGGTCTCTTACGCCATGTGAACATGGCCTTAATCTGTAATTCTAGTTACCATCCTACACCCTGCTATAGGGAATCATAGCTCACAAAACTATAAGTAGCAAAAGTCTTCTTAGTAGTCTTAATCATCATGGGGAACCAACCTGTTAAGAATTGTGATAAGCGAACTTACCAAGCGTTTAGGTTTGTCCAAACCCAAATACTTGGCATTTAACTCCCAGTGGCCGGAGACGTTGGGTGCAACACTAGAGCTACCAGTAAAACATGCATACAGCCTATGGCTTTGTTCAGACGCTGTATGAGACCGGCCGTTCCGTGACCCGGCTGTGAAAAGATCATCCCGGCATGATCTTTAGCGACGCTAAGTTCAAATGCGGGCGCATCAGTGTGTGCCCGCATCAAAACTCCCCACAGCACACTATGGAGCATGTGGCCGGAGAACCTCGCTCCATTGTTTAAACTGACAGGGTTTTCTGCGGCTGCCATTCACTGAATAGCGGCCGCAGAAAACTGACATGACAGTTTTCTATGGCGCCGCTAGGGATCCCGGCCAGAGTGTATACTATGGGGGACATTTATCATTTGCACCTTTTTTTGCGAATATTTTTATGACTGCACACTGGCTTATATATTTGCAGCCTAGTCAGGTATTTATTAATATTCGCATGTTGATTCCTAAATCACCTGCCTGGCGCTGCGCATTTTACTGCAGGTATTCATGAATTAACCTTAGTTAGGAAAGTTCAGCTACCCTGGGTCTGGAGTACGGATGCGAATAAATATGCAAATATTTCAAAATGCGCACATGATAAATCCCAGCTAAGAAAATTCTTAGGTATAACCATGCCCACATAAGTCAAGAAGGAAAAAAAACAGGCACAAGCTGTCATATTCACACATACACTGAGCTACACTGTTTAGTAAATCTGACGAAGGTCTGTGCACATCACACATATGCCAAAAAATGCTAAGGAGCACAAGGTACACTGCTTGATACATGTCCCCCTATGTGTATACACTCCGTCTGGGATTCCCTCAGGCTGTAGCACTACGCAACTACCGCAGAGATCACGATAACAACGGCCCGGATTTCTGCAGAACTTACGTAGTGTGAACATAGCCTATAGCTGTATCCATGTTTTCCAGGACTCCCTAGGGCTGTCCACCTTATCCAGGCCCTGGGAGTCAAATGCCGAGCGTTCACTTATCACTCGTGTAGATTCCTTTCCAGCAAAATATACATATAAATATGGACGGTATATAGAAATATAGACAAAATGACTTGAATCAGCAACTAAGCCTATTCTCTAGAGGACAAAGCAGTAGATTGCTCAATATTAAAATCCACCCATAAACTGCAGAATTTGTGTATTTTAGCAATCATAATCTCATATTACCAAATCCTCTATATCATATTTGTTTTGTCTTAAATATTCAGACTTTCTATAGTATAAAACTGAAATTTGAGTGACTTATATGTCAATCATTATGGTACAGTGCATCCATTTAACCGTCTAAGGTTACCGCCATCCACTTTGGGGGCATACCTGAGAGTATGTAGAAGCAATTCCAGCAATTACAGCAATCATGTTATAACTGATATAGCACATACTTGCTACTAAGTATGCAATATCTGAATTATTCCCACATTTTATTTTACTATATACAGTATTTACTTCTGTAGCACATTTTGGAACCATTGTCTTGGCTTTACCTTATATAAGATACAGGGATATGCCTTCTAGTAAACAACAATACTATTGTGTAGGAAAGAAGTATACTGTTTACTTACAACAAAACATGGACCAGCAGATGTCTTCAGACACTCCTCCAGCAGCCTCATACGAGTCCTCTGCAGTTCAGGGCTATCCCACTCCTCTGCTGGTATCCCCCAATACAAGTCAATAGCCTAGGATTTAAGGTTACATATTAGTATTAGTAAGAGATGGAGGAAATATTAAAAAGAAAATCTTCAATTTCACATCCCTTTGTAGTTTAGAGCCATATATTGTATTTCATGTATTTGCGTCTTGCTTAATGCTGTGTTGAATCCTATAATTTATATATCTACATATACTGTATGACTAAGTTCTTCTGATACCAACTATTGTAATCTCAGACAAAGCTGTTATGGGGCATGCTCACAAACTCACATTTAGAAATGTAAATGCTGGTTTATCTTGTATTATATTTAGATGTAAATGTCACCAGTTTCTTAGTAACACCACAGCCATGATATTTTAACATAATAAAATCCTGCAGTCAAAGTTCATTCTGTAAAGGGGATGTCCTTTGACAAAATAAAAAGGTATAGTCACTACCCCCCATCCTGTTTCAATGATGCACTGTCCTCAAAGCTCACCACTTCCTGCTCTACCCTTAGAAGCTCCCCATACACCTTATACTTTTGTTGGCTATACCCATCACTTGCGGTGGAGATAGGGGTCAGGCGTGATGGAAAATTACCACCCAACCCCTGTGTTCTGGTAGAGTAAGCCACAGTCAGAGCATGTTGACTACGGTTTACTTCTCCCATTCACTGAAGAGAATACAGGAATGCTCAGCCAACATTTTCGTGTATGGGGAGGACGCATGGTGGACTGGAGAAATTACTGGCGGCTGAACGATTGTTTGGTCGTCAGTTATTGAAGGTTTATGGCCACCTTAACATAAAGAAATGCCCACTCAACCAGTTGTTGGCAGGTCACCACTGTGGTCACTGGATAACTGTGGGGTTGGGCAACTCCTTATGACAAGAGGGGAGAGCAGAAAGTAGTGAGCAGTGGGGACAGCATGGTAAAGGCAGGTAAGTACACCCTGTTTCATTATTATTATTATTTTTTTTTTATTATTTTTTTTTTACTCTGATCACTTTAAAAAATAAAAACATACAACCCCTTTAAAGAAAAGGGGTTGTCAGAATTTTTTTTCAATCTTAAGCTGCAGTATTATTGTCAATCTAAGTGCAGTGACTGCAAGAATAGAGAATAGAGAAGGGCTCAGTGACATAAGCTGCGCACATATGTGTGTTATGTGTTACACACTGTTCAGCCACAATGTGGTCATAATGCGGCTGAAAACTGAGCTGGAAGGATGTTCCACAAATTTTCTATTTTTAAAGGGAACGTGTCATCACTTTAAGGCTGCCTGAACAACAAGTCACCCCCACCAGCTTAAAGGGGTGTACCCATCTAATGCATAAGATATTTTCAGATAGAGAACTCTTGAGCACCCTCCTACTGGTTTATGGCTACCTTATGGTGGTTGGTAAGACAAAAAGTGAATACAGTAAATTAGGCAATTCACATCATTCCCTTTGACTTTGATGGAAGTTGTGCAAACTGCTTGTCCCATTAGATTCATCTGTTTTCGGCTTCACAACAACCTTTTAACTGCAAACAGAGGGATCTAAAGATAGGTGCAGTTCCTAGAGGTTAGACATGCATCTAGGGGACCTTTATGGCATATCCTTTGAAAAGTTATAGATCTAAAAATTGAAGTTGATGAGGAAAGACTGAAGCCACCAGGGACTGCTCCAGTGACACATGGTTCAGCCATCATAAAAGTAAGTTGTTTTCCTGCAAATTTGTGTGCGCATTAATAAATAAAACTTATGACCAAGTAGTTTTGCAGGTAAACAGCTTGCAAAGCCATATAGATTTAACAAACAATAAAAATGGTGCGGAATATCGTGTCTGCATGGAATTAAACTATTAGAGAATCAGAGATCCCTTATACATACAACCTGGGCATTCTGATGCAGTCTCTTGTTTCTGTGTCACCACATCGGCGCACAGGGCACAAGGTTATTGGATGTATGGGCTTTAATATTGAGAATATCCTTTGCTTTTTCTAATTATTGTAATTTAATGATTTGGGAATCTGCAAGAAATATATCATCACATTTGTTAACTTGTGTATTGATGAAATTCCTGTTTGACAAGTTGGGCAGAATTTATATTTATTTTGCATTAAGTTCCTACCATTAAAAAAAACCATCCCTTTTGAGGTAGCTGTAGATGTATATTGGATATATTTTTATAATAAACATTGTGTGTAACCTGCATATTTATTTTATCTTTCTTCTTTATCCATTCTTTCTGTGAATGTGCATTTTCTCTCTATAACTGTGCTGAGTGGGCGGGCTCTAATGGAGGTGGAACTGGAGAGCTGTGATGTGTGTTCTTATCCTCTCTCAGCTACTTTACTCTACTTGACCCTCATCTAATATGATATATTAGATGAAGACTTGATAAGTGGCAGGAAATATATAGATGTAACTGCTTTTACTGAAGTAACTTATCCTTTTTCAATTATAGCAGCAGGCAGTAATGTTAATCCGTCTTTTGTACAGTGTTTGTCACAAGCAGCAGATGCCCTCAAAAATTATATATTTTTATCATTAAAGAAGAACATTGCTGAAAAAATCCACTTTAACATATTTTTATATTTAGCATAGTGTAAAATATTGATTTTTAACATGAAAAATTATCTGGAGCCAAACATTTTCTAGCTGCGAGCATCTGTGCCCGGAGATAAGCATAACAGAAGGAACGATTACAACGATTTGGAAGTCTGTTATTTCAAGCACTGCTTTCTTGAATAGTAACTCAATTAGAAGGAAACATGGATCTTTTTAAATATATACTAATATCTCAAGTATATTTTATACACAGTAATATGGGGACATGATGGAGTACATGCAGTTCTTGGCATACTAAAGAAGATTGCTTTAAGGAAATATAATAAAACAAAAGTACCAGGAGCCCCTTTTATTTCAGAAATGAAAAGAAAAATGTAATCTGTGAATACCCCAGTAAGGAATAGGTGAGGGGTCCTATCTTTTAGGCTATGTCCGTAACATTGGCACCATCTTGAAAGCTGCCAAATAGGATCAAGGGCAAGCTTTTTTCCAATATGAAAGTGGTCACGTAGCACATCAAAGAGGTCCAGAATTATCTCAGAAATCGATTGCCACAATCAGATTTGCAATATCGTTTGTGGTTCAAAAGTAACTAACCAAAAAATGTGCAACAACGGGAACATTCCCTGTTATGCACAGCTATTTGAGGTGTTCACTATGCTGTTCATGGTAATGAACACAGAGCTTAGGCTGAACGCAAGGCTATTTGCTGTGTTGATAACTTTTGAACCATAGGAGATATTGCAAATCTGATTGTTGTAATCACTTTCCGAGACAATTCTGGTTTAGTCTGGTATGATACATGACCATCTCGCCATTGACAAAACTTGAAATTGATTTCAAGATGGCGATCATGTTCTGGAAATAGCCTAAAAGATAGGACCCCTTGGCTATTACTTGCTGGGGTAATCACATAATGTCATTTTTCCTTTAATTTCTTGCATAAAACAGCGTCCTGGGGCTTTTGTGGTCTGGCATCTTTAACCTCTGTCTATCTGCATCCACTAAAAAAGCTCAAATGTCTATCAAAGGGCCAGAAGAAGTCAATTTTGCCCTATTGATAGGGCTGGGCTGTATACCATGAAAATACCGATACCGTCCATGGCGTCGGTAAACCGACCTCAACTTCGACAGGAAGGTATCTGCGGTATTTTCACCCGCCCCAGGACACTGACAGATCATACTACCCTTCCGGCCGCTCTCACACTGAGCTTCCCGGTCTTTCCAGCTTCTATGACAGCATGCAGTGCTGGGGGTCCCGGGCCGCGCTCATTTGCCTCCATCCTGTCACAGCGGGTCAGCTTTGTCCCCCCGCCCTGTTCTTGCCGCTCTAGCCAGCCAGTATCCACTTCTAATAGAGTCAGAGCACGGCTAGCAGGGTGACGTCACGGAGCGGGGACCGCAAGCGGCCTTCGGACACAGGACTGCGTCCAAGATCTCCTGCTCCGAGACATGATGCGGGGACCGGCGGCGAACAGAGCACTGACACCAACAGGTGCCGTGCTGAGGCTGGGGAGGGGGCTGCGCACAGTTATAGGGAGAGGTCCCAGAGTACCGCTGCGGGGGTGCCAGAGGCTGGGAAGAGAGGGTGTGCAGCTATCACATGACCTTCTAGGGATAGCACTGACATCTAGCAGGAGCTGGAGCTTTGTTTACATGGGATCAGACCCCTTGTGATTTGGTCCCTTTATTGTATTCTTGTGATCAGCTGACTCATTAAGGCTCTGATCACACCTGTGTCCAAGTTTTCATTGAGAACAGTGCAGGATCCAGCCACACATGAACACCACCTGCACCACACTACAGGAGGTGTATATTGAGGTATACAGCTATGTACACCCTGCAGAATGTGTACATATAGGTATACAGCTATATACACACTACAGGAGGTGTATATAGAGGTATACAGCTATGTACACACTACAGGACATGTATATACAACTTTACAGCTATGTACTACATAGCTGTATACCTCTATATACATGTCCTTTAGTGTGTACATAGCTGTAAACCTGTATATACACATCCTGTGGTGTGTACATAGCTGTAACCTCTATATACATGTCTTGTAACCTCTGTATACCTGATTATACACGTCCACCCTAATAATGACAAATAATATTAATGACTATAGAGTAAATGGCCAGCCTTGTGTTGCTGCTCAGTGATATCCTTTTTCAAAAAAAATTATTAAAACAAAATCGCCGGTTTGACATGGCCAAGTGGGTGTGGCTTGCAAAAGGGATGTGACTTGCTAACAGGGCGTGTCATAATTATCGTTCAATTATCGTTACCGCGGCTACATCTACGATAAACCTCAATATTGATTTAGGCCAATATTGCCGAGCCCTACCCATTGACTATTTAGAATTAGGACCCCCACTGCCTCCTCTAAGGGCACTTTTTAAAACCTTTTCTACTCTTAGGCCACGTTCACACAATCCCAGCCGATTTGCAACGTCTGGGATTAATACAAACATTTTCTATGTGCTGCAGTCTGTGGAATCATGGCCGGAGTGTATACACGTATACACAAAGAATACACTCCGGCCAGGATCCCTAGCAGCTGCAATGAAAACTGATATGTCCGTTTTGTGCGGCCACTATTCAATGAATAGGGGCCACACAACCCTGACAGTGCACACAATGGAAAGTGCCACTCTTGGCCTGCATCCCAATTCAGCACAAATGAAGTTCATCTGGCTGGTACTGCAGTACTGGTCAGGATAAACTTCACCAACACCTACCATTCTGTGACACGGCTAAGTCCCAGAACAGCCGGTGTCATACACTGTGTAAATCCGGCCTTACCTTGTATAATGTCCTATTAAAATGTCCTTGTATAATATCAATGAGAGCAATTTTCAGTGTACATCACTAAATACCCCTCAAAGAACCAGTTTAGGGTTTCCTAGGAAACTTATCTTGTAAACTTGATGGCTCGGGTACAAAAACAATAAAAAAATACAATTTGTCCAGCAAAAAACAATCTTCCTTACCACTATGTCAGTGGAAACAAAAAGCCAAGGCTTTGATATGTTACAATGAGAACAAAAAGGAAACAAAAAATGTTTTGAAGGCCCAAACAGGCTGCATTAACAGACTGATCCCTAAAATAAATGGGGAGAGAAGCACATGGCTGAGTATTTCTCTCCATGCTTACTGTTTATGGGATCCCATAGAATTGCAACATATGAATGTTGCTGTCACAAGGTTTACAGCTGGGAAAGAAAGTGATTTGCTTGCCCTTCTTCCACCTCTTTAGCGACAGGTTAGGAGTCTGAACACTGTGCACAAAACTTCCGAGATGTCTCTACAACAGATCAGATGTTCAGTGCCCATTTGAGGCGCTAACAATGAAGACTTGTTAAACATTCACCATTATGTACATCATGATGTTGTTGAAGCATTCTATTTTTATATATGTGAACAAACACTGATGCTACAAACTTGTTGTCTTTGCACATAACACTAATGAAAATCATGTTGTTAAGAGATCCATTGCTTGTATAACTAATTACTCAGTTAATCCTGTAATCTATATCCACTATGCATTCGCCTCCAGAGCACTGAAACACTGCAACAGAAAGACCCTAAGGTTAAGTTCACATCTGTGTCAGTATTTTCCGTCTTTCTTCCCTGTCATAACATACAGTAAAACTGAAAATAATGACAATGTCAGATCCATAATCCTAATATTGGTAAATTAAGAATAAGATAATTAGAATTTAGTGAGTTCACTGTCAGTAAGTTTATTGCAATATGTACATGGAGCATAACTGTTTTGAATAAAGAAGGATGGCACGCCTAATTAGACCAGAGCTTTTCAAGTTTTATCTACTGGGCTTTAACAGCCAAAACATGAGCACACCTTTGTCTCACTTATGGTCATCATCTACAGATGTAGCCAAGTTTATAGTTAGTGTGCTACATCTGCCCAGAATGGCATGCTTTTTAAGGAGCAGAGTCACCTGTCTTTAAAGGCTGGTCATGCTCCCTTGTAATCTTTCCATGGTGTCTTAAAGTGTTACTGTCGTTATTTTTTATTTTTTTTTGCAGAAATCAATAGTCCAGGTGATTTTAAGAAACTTTGTAATTGGGTTTGTTAGCCAAATATGCCATTATCTGCATGTAAAAAGCCTTTTCCCAGGTCCCCCCTCCTCTCCTTTCTGTCATCCACTCCTCAGAATCAGGAAATCTTGACTGTTTTTTCATCAGTCGGATCTGTCTGGTCTATGAAGAGGGGAGGGGGGAGGAGTGAGATTAGCGGGCAGCTGAGAGCCGAGAACAAATGATTGCTCAGCAGGGGAGCTATTCAGAGCCCTAATTAGTGGTCAGAGAGGTCCATGGTGCCTGTCAGAGGAGAGAGCCTGCAATGTGAATGTAAAATAACTCTTTGTTGTCCTATTTTGCTGCTTTTACTTTCTCTCTCCATAGGAAATAATGAAGACAGGGGGGGAGAGCTTCAAACTGCTTTTTCATGATAAAAATTCATTTATTCATTCATTCATTTGGATAATAAAACCAATTACAAAGTTTCTTAAAATCGCCTGTACTATTGATTTCTGCAATAAAAGTTTTAACAACAGTGACACTTTAAGCAAGATGGCATGGAAATTACAGCAGCGACACTGTTAATAGATTCACTGGGCTAGGTGCTCTGTGTCTGACATAGATAATCTGCTTTTCTGCTCAAAGGTAAGTCTTTGTTGTTTCATACATCACTTGCTTGTGCTGTATCTGGTGAGGCATGGGGTTTTCTGCTTACAGTGTGGCAAACCTTCTGCTCTTGAGCAGGAAACCACATGTTTTACCATATAAACAAAAAGCCAGCAAAAAATTATTTAAGCACAGACGAGCATGGAGCTCAGAGCAGCCAGTCCAGGACATTTTTTACCAGTAAGCCAGTATAAAGCTTACCAGTTGCCATAGAAAGTCAAGTCCTCTACATATAGTATTAACCTAATCACGCTAGTGCAGAGGACCTTTGGAAAAGAGCTTGTTTTATAATTCTTCATCTGGTTCCATAAATTCTATTAAATTAACCTTGATGATGCACTTTAGGGCTTTGTCCACACTACGTAAAACTACGGTCGTAGTTCTCGCCGCAGAACTACGGCTGTAGTTTTAAGGGGTGAAACATAGCCTTATTTTCAATGGGATCCTGGCCGGAGCGTACACACATTGTATGCGCTCCGCTGGGATCCCATGCGGTGCTGAAAAAAACTGACATGTAAAACCTCTCCATTCCGGCGCTGGAATGGAGAGGTTTTACACTTTACTGGATATGGTTCCACACACCAGCAGTCTTTTGCAGCAGAAAACTATGACCACATGTGGAAACATTCACCCCATCCCTGTATGGTCATCATGAATTAGACCCAAGTCAATCTCAAGACCCTTCCAAGTTCCAAGTAAATCTCTATGTCTTGACGGTTGCCTACCTCTCATCTAGACCATTGATGTTTTCACCAGTCTCACTAGCCCATTCAAGATTATAATTTTTCACCTAGCCGCAGGATTAGTGATAAGTATCCAATAAATGGGAATCTGACAGCTGGGATCCCTATGATCACGAGAATAGGGATCTCTTGAACACTGTGCGAATTAAGCAGTTGAACATAGGCTTTGTACATCCATTCGCTCACTATGGGACTGGCAAAGCCAGCTAAGTACAGCCCTTCACTATCTTTCCAGCAAGTTATCAGCCCATGACTTATTAAACAGGAGGTTGAATTATTAGGAATTTGGAAAAAGTCTATAGTAAACACACAACACTGACTAGGGGCTGCATTGGATATAACAGCAGATTATCCTTCTACACTGTCTATTTATGCCAGTAATTATCGCTTGCTAGTTATCAGGTCTCTTGTGAATATAGTAAGTTACATGTACAAGTTATGTAATTATGTATGATGCTGCTCATATGAAAGCTGTTTATTACACACAGTAAAGCTGTGATGTTGATAGCTTGTAAAGATCAATGGATCTTGGCAAATAATTATCCATTTTACATTTCTGTAATGCAGCTTGTTCTTCTTTTCTTGAAAGTTCTTCTGATCAGAATTACTCATATTTTAACAAACAAGCAAAAATAGACTCATCAAACTAATGGTACTAGCGGTTTGGTGGGGTGGGTTGGAGGATACAGAGTCTCTTTAAATCGAGAGATGAGAAGAATATAAGGAAAGAAAAATTAAAAGTAAAAAAGTATTGATCAGAGCGGGTCTCATTGCTGACACCCTCCATGATCAGAATATATAGCTGGGGAGAGATGGAGAGATCGCGGCAGAACGATCCACTCCCAGGTTGGCAGCTCAGAACATTTTCTATAGACTTTCATTGTGAATTTTGGTGTCAGCAGTGAGACCCACTCCGATCAATAACTTTTGACAAGTCTGATGATATTTCTAAAGTTATTTTTAGTAACAGGTATGCTTTAAACGTAGATTCACACCATAATCCTAGAAAAGACAGCAAAATCTAGATGAACTATGGAAAACTGCTATTATCTGTTTGGTAATGGGGTGTTCATTCAGCTTCACGGAAATTACTCCTTTTAACAATTTTTGACACTTTCTATGTAAATAAGGTTAAGTAGGGGTAAATATTTATATAGTTAATAAGATTAAAAAAAGGTAAAAGTCCATGTAGTTCAACCTATAACCCTACTGTGTTGATCCAGAGGAAAGCAAAAACCCTCAAGAGCAGGGGCAGATTAACTTTACCATAGGCCCTGGGCTGTTCACCAAACCTAGCCCCCCCCATCCCCACCCAACTGTAAGTACAGCACTAGCGTGGTGTTCATGGTACAGGATAGATAATGTTGTGATGCCCTGACTTGTGCAAAATTGAGGTAAAAAAGCAGCAATTATTTGCAAATCGTGGCAGAACTGTAGCCAGGAGACAATATACCACTGAAAGTATAAGTCTCTCTGGGTGGCCTTGGGGCCACCAGGAGCTCTGGGCCCTGGGCTACCGCCCGAAATGGACCTGTTATAATCCGCTACTGCTCAAGAGGCAGATTTCAATTGCTCCATCATAGGGAGGAGTTCATGGAAGAAATTCAAGGCATAACACTGGATTTCTGTGGTAGATTTGCTGCTAGTTCACATGGAGTATTGACTATCCATGGCCTAGTCCATACAGATTCTGTGTTAAAAAAGCAACCTGTCATTCTCCTTTGCTGGGCCGTAGATTTCAAATCTGCACAGTAAAAAATCAGATTCCCGTAAAAAAATAAATGAATGTCAGATTTCATGAGATTTTCAACTACGATAAAAAGCTATAAAGACAAAGCCAAAGAAACCGAGTAACTTTGTCATTACTTTGAGTTTCTGTATTTGTACTGATTTTAGGTTAAATCATGTTCCAGTAGATCTGTTACGACGGCCCGCTTCCAGATCAACGGCTGACCTCACACACTTCAAATGTATCTAGTCACAGCTCTGACAGTCTCCCCAGATTACTTTTTGTGACAGCAAGGCAACAACAACAATCACTGAAAGAAGGAATGTCCATTGGCAAGGATTAAAGATAGTCCACCTATTAATTTCAAAGCTTGTTATACAGGGGGAGACTTATCAAACTGGTGTAAAGTAGAATTGTCTTAGTTGCCCATAGCAACCAATCAGATTCCACACTTCATTATCCAAATAATCTGTGAGGAATAAAAGGAGGAATCTGATTGGTTGCTAGGGGCAATTGAGACAATTTTACTTTACACCATGTTTGATAAATCTCCCCCTTAGTGTATCCCCTACAAAAATAAGAGAAGCTGATGTATTACTAGTGCTTAAGCGCTCTTCATCAAGGTAAATTTACCTTGAAGAAGAGTGCTCAGGCACTAGAAACATGATTGTGTGTGTATATATTTTTTTATTTTGTTTTTCTAAAAAAAAAAACATAGTATAATCTAGTATTATTCAATGGACTGTCCCATGGCTAAATGGCTCACTTAAGAGGGGGGGGGGCTTCCTCAGTTTTTTTTTTATTGATGGCCTATCCTGAGGAAAAGCCCTCAATATCTTTTTTTTTACAACATCATTGGGACCCCATGTGCTATAGGGATATATCAGCAGGTTAGACGCTTCTAACCTCCTAATGGTTTCCCTTTAAGTACATTACCTGGAACTCCATGCCATAGTTTTCTCTGCAGAATTCTCTCAGCTTGGGGTATACCTGCTCCCTTAGGGCATTCCTCTCTGCTTCTGAATCTGCACAAAAGACAATGAAAAACAATTGTAAAAGAAATAATATTAAATAAATATATTAAATAAATATAAAAAAATAGACAAAATGTGCAAAGCCAAAAGTAGCAGTTACAAATAACAAGTAAAACAGAAAAATCCTTCTCTTGAACTGTAGAAAATATTGAGTGATAGAAAAATAAAATCCTTTTGCAAAAAGAAGGCGGCTGTGCAAGACACAGAGACAACTTCCCTGCGGCCTGTATCTCATTTGAATAATCCCAACCTACAAAATGAAATCTTATTTTTTCATATTTCTCCAATGAAAATTGCAAAGCATTTAAAACATCAGTTTCTGCTCAAGTGTTCAGCTATGGCCTCAGCATCATGAATGTAAAATTTAAATCATATGTTAGACGTCCAAGCCTACGATTATAAAGACATTAGTATAAATGTTTTCTGAAAGGAGAAAGATTGGTATATCGCCTTAAGGGGAAACTTAATGTGAGCGCTAAGGCACATGGTGTGCTGGCAGCTGAGGGATTCATTTGTGTGTATATATATATATATATATATATATATATATATATATATATATATATATATATTAAAGGATTTTAAGGCAAATGTAATATTTGTGCCTTCCTGTGCATTAAAATAATGAAAGATGTCATACTTACCTCCCCCACTGCACCTGCTGTCAGATCTTCCCCACCACTGTGCTCCTGTTCCTTCTTATTCCGATGACATGCTGCTCCCTACTCAGCCAGTCATAGAGCTTAATGGGGATTTCCTGCAGAAGTGACATGCTATTCAGAGGGATTAAGAACAGGGCCGCAGTGGGGATCAGAATACTATTAGCAGTGGTACTGCGGTTCTCGAACTTAATTACTTCCGGAAGGCAGTTTGAGAACCGAGCAGTCTGAGAATCGAGCAGTGTCTTCCCATAGGAAATAATGTAAACATGCTTAATTGGTTTCAGCACCCACCGATAATTACCTACAGTACCCATATATTACATTGATAAGTGCCCTGTATATTCACTACAGTACAGAGCAGCACTATACTGTACAGGACTTTACAGAGCAGCACTATATACTGTACAAGACATTACAGAGCAGCACTATACTGTACAGTACATTACCCAACAGAACTATATACTGTACAGGACATTACCCAACAGCACTATACTGTACAGGACATTATATAACAGCACTATATACTGTACAGGACATTACAGAGCAGCACTATATACAGTACAGTACATTACAGAGCAGCACTATATACTGTACAGGACATTACAGAGCAGCACTATATACTGTACAGGACGTTACAGAACAGCACTATACTGTACAGTACATTACAGAGCAGCACTATATACTGCACAGGACATTACAGAGCAGCACTATATACTGTACAGTACATCACAGAGCAGCACTATACTGTATAGTTCAGGGGTACTCAACAACTTTTAGTGAAGGTCCACTTACTGGGGCCTATTGTCAGGTGAAGGTCCGAGCTGAACATCATTAGTAAATGTGTTGCGCTCCCCCAGTAGTATATAGATCCCCCGTTGCTCCCAGAGTAGTATATAGACCCTGTGTGCTCCCCCAGTAGTATATAGCTCCCCTGTGCGCTCCCCCAGTAGTATATATTCCCCTGTGCGCTCTCCCCCAGTAGTATATAGCCCCCCGTGTGTGCTCTCTGCCAGTAATATGTAGCCCCCCTGTGCGCTCTCCCCCAGTAGTATATGGTCTCCCTGTGCGCTCTCCGAGTAGTATATAGCCCCCCTGTGCGCTTCCCCAGTTGTATATAGACCCCTGTGTGCTCCCCCAGTAGGATATAGCCCCCTGTGTACTCCCGAGTAGTAAATAGCCCCCTGTGCGCTCCCCCAGTAGTATATAGGCCCCCGCTGTGTGCTCCCCAGTAGTAAAAAGACCCCCGCTTTTTGCTCCCCAGTAGTATATAGCCCCCTGTGCGCTTCCCAGTAGTATATAGTCCCCCTGTGCTCCCCCAGTAGTATATAGCACCCCTGCTGTGTGCTCCCCCATTTATATAGCCCCCCTGTGCTCCCCCTCCCATGTAGCATATAACATAAAAAAACAAACACTCATACTTACCTGGGTCAGGGCGTCTCCTCTTCTCTTTGCTCTTGTGGCAGTCACAAGAGGCCGCTCTCCCCTTGTCCTGGTGTCGGCGCTCCAGTGACGTCATTCAAGTGCCGAAACCTGAGACGGGACAGAGCGGCCTCCTGTGACCGCTGCCGCCACAAGAATGACTGACTGCCAAAGGCTCCCTTTCGGTCAGTGCTGCTCCTGCACGGTAACACAGTAAATATGTTACGAGTGCTCATAGTTACTGTGCAGAGGGAAGCAACGCAGCTCAGTATACAGGTATGCTGAGCTGCAGCAGGGGTTCGGACAGCTGGCCTCCGCGGTCCACGTTCGGACCACGGTCCGCCAGTTGAGGACCCCTGGTATAGTACATTACAGAGCAGCACTATATACTGTACAGGACATTACAGAGCAGCACTATATACAGTACAGGACATTACAGAACAGCACTATATACTGTACAGTACATTACAGAGCAGCACTATATACTGTACAGGATATTACAGAGCAGCACTATATACTGTACAGGACATTACAGAGCAGCACTATATACTGTACAGGACATTACAGAGCAGCACTATATACTGTACAGTACATTACCCAACAGCACTATATACTGTACAGGACATTATATAACAGCACTATATACTGTACAGGACATTACAGAACAGCACTATATACTGTACAGGACATTACAGAGCAGCACTATATACTGTACAGGACATTAAAGAGCAGCACTATACTGTACAGTACATTACCCAACAGCACTATATACTGTACAGGACATTATATAACAGCACTATATACTGTACAGGACATTACAGAGCAGCACTATATACTTTACAGGACATTACAGAGCAGCACTATATACTTTACAGGACATTACAGAACAGCACTATATTGTACAGTACATTATAGAACAGCACTATACTGTACAGTACATTACAGAACAGCACTATATACTGTACAGTACATTACAGAGCAGCACTATATACTGTACAGGACATTACAGAGCAGCACTTTACTGTACAGGACATTACAGAACAGCACTATATACTGTACAGTACATTACAGAACAGCACTATATACTGTACAGGACATTACAGCACAGCACTATACGGTACAGTACATTACAGAACAGCACTATATACTGTACAGGACATTACAGCACAGCACTATATACTGTACAGGACATTACAGAGCAGCACTTTACTGTACAGGACATTACAGAACAGCACTATATACTGTACAGGACATTACAGCACAGCACTATATACTGTACAGGACATTACAGAACAGCACTATACTATACTATACAAGACATTACAGAACAGCACTATATACTGTACAGTACATTACAGAACAGCACTATATACTGTACAGGACATTACAGAGCAGCACTATATACTGTACAGTACATTACAGAGCAGCACTATATACTGTACAGGACATTACAGAACAGCACTTTACTGTACAGTACATTACAGAGCAGCACTATATACTGTACAGGACATTACAGAACAGCACTATATACTGTACAGTACATTACAGAGCAGCACTATACTGTATAGGACATTACAGAACAGCACTATACTGTACAGGACATTACAGAGCAGCACTATATACTGTACAGGACATTACAGAACAGCACTATATACCGTACAGTACATTACAGAGCAGCACTATATACTGTACAGGATATTACAGAGCAGCACTATATACTGTACAGGACATTACAGAGCAGCACTATATACTGTACAGTACATTACCCAACAGCACTATATACTGTACAGGACATTATATAACAGCACTATATACTGTACAGGACATTACAGAACAGCACTATATACTGTACAGGACATTAAAGAGCAGCACTATACTGTACAGTACATTACCCAACAGCACTATATACTGTACAGGACATTATATAACAGCACTATATACTGTACAGGACATTACAGAGCAGAGCAGCACTATATACTTTACAGGACATTACAGAGCAGCACTATATACTTTACAGGACATTACAGAACAGCACTATATTGTACAGTACATTATAGAACAGCACTATACTGTACAGTACATTACAGAACAGCACTATATACTGTACAGTACATTACAGAGCAGCACTATATACTGTACAGGACATTACAGAGCAGCACTTTACTGTACAGGACATTACAGAACAGCACTATATACTGTACAGTACATTACAGAACAGCACTATATACTGTACAGGACATTACAGCACAGCACTATACGGTACAGTACATTACAGAACAGCACTATATACTGTACAGGACATTACAGCACAGCACTATATACTGTACAGGACATTACAGAGCAGCACTTTACTGTACAGGACATTACAGCACAGCACTATATACTGTACAGGACATTACAGAACAGCACTATACTATACTATACAGGACATTACAGAACAGCACTATATACTGTACAGTACATTACAGAACAGCACTATATACTGTACAGTACATTACAGAGCAGCACTATATACTGTACAGGACATTACAGAACAGCACTTTACTGTACAGTACATTACAGAGCAGCACTATATACTGTACAGGACATTACAGAACAGCACTATATACTGTACAGTACATTACAGAGCAGCACTATACTGTATAGGACATTACAGAACAGCACTATACTGTACAGGACATTACAGAGCAGCACTATACTGCACAGGACATTACAGAGCAGCACTATACTGTACAGTACATTACAGAGCAGCACTATATACTGTACAGTACATTACAGAGCAGCACTATACTGTACAGTACATTACAGAGCAGCACTATACTGTACAGTCCATTACAGAGCAGCACTTTGTACTGTACAGTACATTACAGAGCAGCACTATATACTGTACAGTACATTACCCAACAGCACTATATACGCTGCAGGACGCTGTCTGTGCTCTCCTCTCCTACTGGAACTGCGGTAGGGGGCCCCTGGGGGATGGGGGCCCTGGGCAATTGCACTGCTTGCTCCCCCCTAACGCCGGCCCTGTACAGAGCAGCACTATATACTGTATGGGACATTACAGAGCAGCACTATATACTGTACAATACATTATACACAAGAAACATTCAACAAAACCAGCAATTATAATCAGTAGTCACCAACTCCTCACTCATCCTTTACTGTATAGTGTCCACCCACCCCCAGCACTGTAACGGATTAGAGATGGTGGTGCACTGACTGTACTACTACTGTCCTGTATATGCGTTCCAGAAATCTTATACAGTGCTGTACTGTATGTGAAGCCTCACCAGTGCTAAACTCACCAGGTACAACACACGGTCCACGCTCGCAAAAACGTTCAGATATCGAGCAAAGTTTGAATTCTAAACGTTACCTTTAGGAAAATTTTTGTTTGAATACCTTGGTATTATTGTACTTCAAGACTGAGGGCCAGAAAGGTGTTTCCCTGAAAATACTGTTTGAGTTCTGAGCAGTTTGAGAACCACAGTATTACCACAGTATTTTAATGCACAGGAAGGCGTATAGAGAGCATTTGCCCAGAAAACCCATTTAAACCTACTAAAGTTCAGGGGAGGGTGTCCTTTCATGGATGATATGAGCAGCTATCAATGTAACTTCATTAATGTGTTCGCTCCCTTGCTTTCTGCAATCTCCATCCATCTCCGTCTTAATCAACTTACAATGGAGCCTTTTTTTGCAGCAAGATTGGAAAGGCAGTGAGCTAGGGAGTGAAGCGCTCAGTCAAACTCTTCTCCTGACTCTAAGGATCAATGGAGGTTTGAACACCCATTCTCTGTAAGATGAAAACTTTTGACTGTTTTAAAGCATGTTAGAAGTTTTTTGTAAGTGGCAGTGCCATGTAGGGCATCAAGGATAAGTTATGAATATTAGTTTGGTGGATGTCCGCTACCCCCACCTATCAGCTACTTGAAGGGGTCCAATGCTCCAGTGAGGGCTGTTTTTCATTCATACTCACCAGACACAGCTCTGGACTGTTGGTAGTGACTACTTTTTAAATTACAATTTACTACAGCTTTCTCCAAGTCAAATGAATAGGTCTGAATAGGTCTGAACTGGAATAACAAGCACAACCGATATGGTAGGTATGGAGCTCTGCTGCAGAGAACAATAAAGGGAAGCCCCAGCATGACAAGGTACCTTCAAACAGGGGACTAGAAAGAGTGGGACTCCCACAGATCCAGTGTTCATGGTCTATCCTAAGGATAAGCCATCAATTAAAAAGAACCCGACAACCCTTTCAATATAAAAAGACCTGTGTGATGATCACATACACTTTAATCACTGAACCTGGCTTCTGGAAGTGGGAACTGCTTCAGGTAAGAGATCGTGAAAATAAGGTTTTTAACTGAACATTGCACCACATGTCTATTACATTAACATATCTATACACAGTTGGCTTATTAGCATTCAGGCATATTAACTTTTTTGTTAGTTACCGTTGGCGAATATAAAGGAGTTTGTCATCTGTTCTGCAGTCAATGCACTTTGGTAGAGTTTCCCATCTCTTATACCTCAGGCGTGAGAGTTACATTGTAACTGGGACACTCGCTGCCTACAGGTACTGTCTATATTAAGAATTTTTACTTTCTAATGCCAAAAATGAACCAAAAGGTTGATGATGTTATTGTTTTATAACAATGGTGTTTTTCCTCTTGTTTGTGCACGTATGTAGTGTTTCTTCTCTTTTTTTTTTTACTATTCCAAAAATGTATGGATTTCAGTTCCAGACTTCCAGAGCAGTTGCATCCTGAATGTTATGATGCACGGATGAAACAAAATGCACTAAAATAAATACTTCAAATTGAAATTCTGGTGTGATATGCCTGTAACTTCTGTTTTTGCTAAGAGATATCTTAAATTGTCCTTTAAAGTAGCTCTTACACATGGCAATACCATTTGTGATTATTAATTGCAAACAGGACCTTAAAGCGACTCTGTACCCACAATCTGTCCCCCCCAAGCCGCTTGTACCTTCGGATAGCTGCTTTTAATCCAAGATTTGTCCTGTGGTCCGTTCAGCAGGTGATGCAGTTATTGTTCTAAAAAACAACTTTTAAACTGGCAGCTCCATGCCCAACAGACGGGGCTTAGATTGTGTATGCATTAGGCTGGCATAACCTCTCTGTCCCTCCTCCCCACCCTCCTCATCATTAGGAATGCTCCAGGCAGATTGTCTCCTATTCATCAGCTGTGTCAGCCCGGCACATGGGCTGGATCGTTATGCACCGGTGCAGTGTTCAGCATGGAGAAAATGTTCCAGTGGCATTCCTAATGATGAAGAGGGTGGGGAGGAGGGAAGGAGGGGTGGTGCAAAGTTAGGGCACAGATACTCCCGTTTGGCACGGGCTGCAAGTTTAAAAGTTGTTTTTTAAGGACAATAACTGCATCACCTGCCGAACGGACCATAGGACAGATCTTGGATTAAAAGCAGCTATCTGAAGGTACAAGTGGTTGGGGGGATGTCAGATTGTTGGTACAGAGTCGCTTTAAAATGGAACTGTCAGCAGGGTAGACGAATGTAGACTGCTGATGGCTCCCTATTGCTCATGGAGCGCTGAGGATGAAGGTATGTCTCTTACCTTCATCCTCAGCGTCTTTTTCATGCAGTTTTAATGTAATCATGTGTACAGTAAGGCCATTTGGAGAGCTGCCCCACCCCCGGAGCACCGAACCACCCCCCGCAGGCCCACTCCCTCTAATGCTCATGAGTGGTGCAGGCCGGACGGGGGCAGGCCAAACCAGCGATCTATGGGTGTGGCAGTGCTCCAAATGGCCTTATCGGACCAAGGATTACATTAAAGCTGCACTGGAAAGGCGCCAAAGATGAATGTAAGCGACATACCTTCATCCTCAGTGCCCTGTGCTCAATAGGGAGCTATCAGCAGATTCGACTAGTCTAGGTTCCTTTAAATAGTGGCACGTGCAGGCGCAGTCTGTGGTAATGGGTAAATAGCTGGTCATGACCACCATTATTCACTGATAATTGCAGGATGGGCTTTAATGTTTAAAGTCTGGGTCCTGTCTGCAGTTATTATTTATTCAAGAGCTAGCCACTGGCGGTAGTGTGAAGTTTAAGAGCAATTCTTCTTTACCCCTGATCAAGGTAAAATTCACAATATCTGTATATAAGTTACTGTCCTAATACAAAGAAATCATATGTGAATTGTCTTCTAAAAAGGTACTCCAGTAAAAAAAAAAAAAATTAAAATCAACTGGTGTCAGAAAGTTAATCAGATTTGTCAACTCAAGTCTCCCAGTCCTATCAGCTGCTGTATGTCCTTTAGGAAGTGGTGTATTTTTTCTAGTGCTCTCTGCTGCCACCTTTGTCCGTGACAGGAACTGTCCAGAGCAGGAGAGTTTTTTTTAAACTTTTTATGGTGATTTGTTCCAACTCTGGACAGTTCCTGTCACGGACCGAGGTGGTAGCAGAGAGAGCTGTGTCAGACTGAAGAGAATACATTACTTCCTTCAGGTCAAATAGGGGCCATTCCATCCAAACTGAACCTTTGATAACACCCGTAACACCTAGTTAAACCTTGTAAGGCTATTTTCACACTACGTAAATCTACGGCCGTAGTTCTCACCGCAGAACTACAGCCGTAGATTTGCGGGGTGGAACATAGCATTATTTGCTATGGGATCCCGGCCGGAGCGTACACACATCGTATACGCTCCGTCCGGGATCTGTGCGGCGCCGCAAACAACTGACAGGTCCATTATTTGCGGCCGGAGTCACGGAATGGCCGGTCTTATACGTAGTGTGAACATAGCCTAAAACTGCAATTTAAACACTAAAGTTATAAATATACATTAATAAATATCATGTTTATAACTTTTGTGGTTAAATTGCATTTTTTTTAAATTAGCTGTTAAAAAAAAAATGTTTAACTAGGTGTTATGGCTGTTACGAAAGGTTCAGTTTAGATGGAATGGCCCATAGCAGCTAATAAGTACTTGAAGGCTTGAGATTTTTAAATAGAAGTAATTTACACATCTGTAGGACTTTCAGACACCAGTTGAAAAAATATATATTTTTTCCCAACAGTGTACCCCTATTAAAGACAATTCACAAATGATTTCTTTGTTTTAGGATAGTCACTTATATTAAAATCTGCATTGTGCATTTTACCTTTATCAGGAGTAAAACAGAGTGGCTCTTAAACTTCACCCTACCGCCCATAGCTAGCACTAAAGCAGTACAATTATTTCTTCCGCAGTATCCATCTAAGCAGTAAGACCATCCATACCTTTATTGTAGTTGTCCAATGCAGCAATCACTTAAAGGGGTTGTCAAATCAACTGGTGTCAGAAAGTTATATAGATTTGTATTTTACTTCTATTAAAATATCTCAAGTCTTCCCGTACTTATTAGCTGCTGTATGTCCTGCAGGAAATGTTGTTTTATTTTCAGTTTTACACAGCGCTCTCTGCTGACATCTCTGGCCGAGATTTTCTATGGGGATTTATAGAAAACCGAGACAAAGTTCCTGTCTCGGCCAGAGATGTCAGCAGAGAGCAGTGTGTCAGACTGAAAATAAAACAACACTTCCTGCATGATATACATCAGCTAATAAGTATTAGAAAACTTGAGATTTTTTAATAGATGTAAATTACAAATCTATATAACTTTCTGATACCAGTTGATTTAAATAAAAAAGATTTTCGCTGGACAACCCCTTTAAACATTTTTTTATTTTTTTATTTCTTTGTCATAGAGGTGCGGTGAGAATATTTCAATTGCCTTTTGTTTTAAAGGGAGAAATGGGGCAAAACAATCCCCTACAATGTATATAATTTTACAGCTGTTATAATTATGGATGTAAACCTAAACCACATGTAAACTCACAGACATTTCATCATCAAATTTTATACTAGGCAATAAGATAAAAATGGATGTTTGACATCTGAAAATTAGGTCCAAAATACTAAGTACACAGATCATTTTTTTAATGTTCCTGAACAGTCATGTCAAACTCGTGGTGCCATTATTTTTGGCCCACCAGGCAGTTCAGAGTTTGAATTACATCTGGCCCGCAATGGCTATCATATAAGAGACTATTGGGAAGGGCTGGCTACTATATGAGACTACTGGGGAGGGCTGGCTAGTATATAAGCAACTATAGGGGAGGCCTAGCTACTATATGAGACTACTGGGGAGGGCTGGCTACTATATGAGACTACTGGGGAGGGCTGGCTACTATATGAGACTACTGGGGAGGGCTGGCTACTATATGAGACTACTGGGGAGGGCTGGCTACTATATGAGACTACTGGGGAGGGCTGGCTTCTATATAACAGACTATGGCGGAGGGCTAGCTACTATATAAGAAACTATGGGGAAGGGCTGGCTACTATATGAGACTACTGGGGAGGGCTGGCTTCTATATAAGAGACTATGGGGGTGGGCTAGCAACTATATAAGACTATGGGAGAGGGTTGGCTACTATATGAGACTACTGGGGAGGGCTGGCTACTATATAAGACTACTGGGGAGGTCTCGCTACTATATAAGACTACTGTGGGGCTGGCTATTATATAAGAGACTATGGGGGAGGCCTGGCTACTATATGAGACCACTGGGGAGGGCTGGCTACTATATAAGACTACTGGGGAGGGCTGGCTTCTATATAACAGACTATGGCGGAGGGCTAGCTACTATATAAGAAACTATGGGGGAGGGCTGGCTACTATATGAGACTACTGGGGAGGGCTGGCTTCTATATAAGAGACTATGGGGGTGGGCTAGCAACTATATAAGACTATGGGAGAGGGCTGGCTACTATATGAGACTACTGGGGAGGGCTGGCTACTATATAAGACTACTGGGGAGGTCTCGCTACTATATAAGACTACTGCGGGGCTGGCTATTATATAAGAGACTATGGGGGAGGCCTGGCTACTATATGAGACCACTGGGGAGGGCTGGCTACTATATAAGACTACTGGGGAGGTCTGGCTACTATATAAGACTACTGGGGGTCTGGGTACTATATAAGAGACTATGGGGGAGGACTGGCTACTATATGAGACTATTGGGGAGGGCTGGCTATTATATGGGCACTATTGGGAGGGCTGGCTAATATGTGGGGCAATTTTGGTTGGGTTGGCTACTACATGGGGTAATTTTTGGGGGGGTTGGTTATTACATGGGGTTTAATCATATCATAGCAATTTATCATGTCATTTATCATAGTACAAAGCGCTGGGAGACTCACACCACTGACAGTGCCTGGACTGCAGCATTCGTGCTTCAATAAATATCTAGGTTGGCCCATGACTTTGTTCAATTTTTTTATTTTGGCCCACTGTGTATTTGAGTTTGACACCCCTGTCCTAGAATGTACCCTCATCTAAGCTAAACTTCTATGTGCGCCATCATGCTATGAAAGTATAAACCATCTTCCTATAGGTTTTGCCAATAGAAAGTTAGGAACTTCATTTAAACAGTGCATTATGTTGAGGGTGTTTTTTCCCTTACTTTTGGTACAATTGTGAAGTCCATAACATATATACATCAAGCTTTATTCTAAGCTTTGTCTAACACCTTATTCTATAGAAAGAAAAGATGCCTGAGAAAACAACCAAGTGCGAATAAATTCTAAGCTATTAAAAAGACTGAAAATACATGACATGTTTGGCCTTTTTAGCCAGCCCAAAAAATGTCACAAAAACTGTACAAAGGAAACCTTAGACTTTGTAAAATGATTTTTTCCTTATCTTTAACTCCCCAGCCTACAATGATGGATGACAAATGTGACAATATAGAAGGCAGTGAGGGACAAGTATTCCCAAAACAAGTGCGAGGTTTGCCAGGAAAATGTTCTGATCATTAATAGCCACAGAAATTGCTTCTGTGCTCAGCCTGGATGTGTGTGGGAATGTTTTAATTAAAGTGTTTCTCAAAAAAGTAACACTCTGTCCACGAACTGAACTGAAGGCTTCATGTACTACAAAAGATTGATAGAAGACAGAGAAAAAAGCACCATACAGCTGGACTGTCAGTCCCATGGCAGATCATGATGACAGGTACAGTTACATTCTGTAGAGGTAAAGGTAGCCAAATTATGCCAAATTATGGAATTTTAACTAGAATATATGTTTTTTCTTTTTTAACTTAGTGTTTCCACATATGGCCCATAAAAACCAATACTTTTTTCCCAAAGTTTATGGGCACAATTTCACTGGGGGAAGATTAGAAGGAGTTATTTACAGCACCTTAGAGTGTGGAGAATTGGGAAATTATACATTGAGGGTAGCTCATATAGGCTGTAGATAGGAAATAAAGCAGATACAAGGCAGGGAAGAATCATTTAGGTTGTGTACAGAGAATGGTCAAAATCTAAGCTCCTGAACACACAGACCTTACACTTAGCTTGCATTAAAGGAGGACACGCTCACATGAGAAGGATCTTTAGCTAGGAGCAGATTGTAATTTATATACCAGGGGTTCTCAAAATGAACATAGGAATGATTGCAGACTCAAGGAACATAGGAATGATTACAGAACCATTAAAGCTGGGTTCACACTGCATTTTTGCAATCTGTTTTTTTTTTCCGTATCCGTTCTACCGTTTTGATGTTTTTCCCTTGACTTCCATTAAAAAAGAACAGATCAAAACACATCCTTTTTTAGTGTATACAAAAACGTAGTTGACCATATTTTTGCATACTGTACACTAAAAAAACGGATGTGCTTTGATCCTTTTCTTTTTACAAAGGAACTCAATGAAATGTATCTGTTTTTTCATCCATTTTTACATAAAACAGCTGGAAAAAAATATCGCTAAATCGCAGTGTGAACCTATATGTAAAAATCATTTTTTCTATGTCATCAGTGTCCATAGCCTTTACAGATGTAGTGCCAGCTTCAGAAGGTCTCTGTCCTCATCCCATATGACAGCTCACCTCTAAGTTGGATATCATGGTTTTATAGTACAGTGCATACAATACTGTACTGTAGAGCCAGAACAGAAAACTCATTATTGTAAAGATGATGTGGCTTGAAAACTAGCACTGCATTAAAATTGTGCCAAAATGTTGGTGCAAAAAATTGAAAAGTAGTGTAGGCTTTGCATAATTAGATTTGATGGGAAAAGTAGGCAAGGAAGGGGGGTTGAGTATTCTGAGGAGGCAGTAGGGGCAGACATGAAGGGAGTAGAGAGGAAGCGGTTGGAATATGCTGTACCTATTCAGCAAGAAGAAAAAAGAGTAGAAGCCCTTTCCTGGTAGACCAAGATTAGCCCACCTGTCCCTTAGGTGGACAAGTGATGGTTCTACTGTAATCGAATCTACTGTCATAACAGTCTAGCAGTAGGGAGGTCTTGGAGGGGACTTCTAAAGTGGGGTTCTGTAAATGTTGTGGGGAGTTATAAGACAGATGGAATTCAAGAGTTCAGCAATTTTCCTACTGGGGTAGGTTTAAAGGAATGGTGATATGTGGGGTGCAGTGACATGGACATATTTGTCATCTCTCATGTTGGTATGGGGTGGCTGAGCTATACCTCCCTAATTATTTATTAATATACTGTTATATTTGTATAGATTTTATTACATTTTATAAGCACTTTAATAAAGAGGCTGTTGTGGTAGTATAATTAGAATGAGTTACAAAAGGTGGTTGATTCAGGTGGTTCATTGACAGGTTATCTGACAGATTTTTAAAGCCAAAGCCAGGAACATACTATAAACAGAGAACAGGTCATAAAGGAAAGACTGAGATTTCCCCTTTTTTCAAATCTATTCCTGGCTTTGGCTTAAAAAAATCTGTCAAATAATTTTTTATGTAAAAGGACCCTTAGTTTATGCTACATAAATTTTAGACCAGGGGTATGGAGTTGGAGTAAGAACTACTTTTCACTGTATTTGGAGTTGAAAAAAATTTACCGACTTCAGCTTTATAAAAATCTTTCAAAATTTTATAATCAAGTTTTCATATACATTTTATAAATGTTCCTCATCAATATATTTTATGTTCTATAAATCTAAAGCCCCAATTTATTTAACCAGAAAAACACTTTTTCACATACATTTAGTTTCCTCTATATATCAGTAATGGCCTTAATAAAAGCTCTGGCCCTATTAGATAAGGATGGGGACAGGAAAAAGTCACTTTTTGGCAGTTTTTTTCTTAGCTGGAAGAGTCCATCGTGCGTGTGGGGAGATTTGTGCTGTTCTCTCCCTGAATGCTGGATGCCTGTATATGAGCAGCAGTGTAATATGAAGATATCCTGTGTAATATAGAGAAGAAGGAGAAGAAGAAGCAATAAGTAGAGTACCAGCTGCAGCAGGCTCTGTGTGTGTGTGTTATGGCTTTGTGTGTATGAGAAAGAGGCAGAAATTGAAGGGGTATCATGGGCAACAGTAAAAAATACAGGGGGGGGGGGGGGGGGGGGTGCAGCATCACCGCTCATGGTCCTGCCGGGCTCCCTATCCTGTAGTTTCACTGCCCCACTTGGAAATGCCTGCTAAGCCAATCAGTGAGTGAGTGAGGACACAGCTGCAGTCACTGACTGGCGGAGCGGGTAGTTCCTGTGGGGCCGCAATGTTTCAGGAGTGACAGAGTATGATGACAGAGAGCTGATAAATCTGGGCCTATGTCTGACCTCTATATTACAGGTATCTGGCATTGTTAGCAGTGTTTCTGTGTGTATGGTAAATATTTAGTTAAAAACATAGAAGATTGTCAGCAGAAAAAGACCACCAGGTCGCTCTAGTATAGTTTTGAGTTCTTTAGGATATGGTGGCTGGAGACTGGCTGCATCCACTGCACACACACACACAGGAGAATCTGCTTTATATCTTTGCCTTATTCCCTCAGAAGTCGCCCCAGGACCATGTAGGACATTAGGAAGAAGCCGCTGAGCCAGTTCCATGTTATACTAGTGTGATAAATAACTCCCCTGGTGTCTGATTGGCCATTTATGAAGTAGCTCGGAGTTGGAGTTGGCCCATGATAAAATTCAGGAGACGGAGCTACAGCTTGCAGACTCCACAGGCCTGATTTAAACAGGAAAAAATAATCTGTCCCAATGTCGACTACAGTCTAATTCGACACCCTGAGGCACTGTACTATATAGCAAACTGAGATCTGCTATATGTGACCCGTCATTAAATTAATCTACTAATCTTCTGTTCCTAAAACCACCATATTAACTAAACTGCCTCAAACTAGACTGAAAAATATGAACAAACTTTGTATGTCACCAAAATTAGAAAATCTTGTAAAATTAAGTTCTCTTAAAGTGGCCTCATTATCTAATGGTCTCCAGGGAAATGATTGCTGCAGGGCCCAGAATGTGACTCAGTTCATACTTGTGGTAATTTATAACAGTCCCTATTAGAGGAATAGAGCGGCTGTAATTTGGGAGGATTGAAGTAATTAGGATCCATGATAGATAGTTCGGTTGATGATAGAAAATTGAGCAGCGAGCTGATTCCATTCCCTGAGAGTGGCTGGCTGCACACTAGTTACTTCTTATATTTGGTGGCTCTTTGAATACTTGTCTTTTACTTTATTCAAAACATGGATTACATTAGGATTGTTCTACCTACGGATGCCTTAAACAGGTCATGTGAAGTTTAGGAAATGCTGAGTGGAAAAAGAGTGTATATTATCAGAGAAGGAAAGATACCACTAAAGGCCTATTCACATCACGCTTGACTATCCTGTTGCAACATCCGTTTGATTTACTTTTTAAATGGATCTGTTAATGGATCCATAGATTTTCAGTGGGGACTTTGTCATGGTTAAAGTGTCTGTTTGACAGGTTTCCATTAAGATCTGTATTTTTACACCTTGTTGCATTTTGTTTTAATAATTCATTAGGCAAAAAAAAAAAAAAAAAAAATACACATGTAGAAGGATATAAAGAAAACCAAAAGTACTGTGTGGTCTTCTTGCGAATTATGAATTTTCTTGTAGACTAATAATAGTCACATATTTATCATCTTGCGAATTATGAATTTTCTTGTAGACTAATAATAGTCACATTTTTATCATCTTGCGAATTATGAATTTTCTTGTAGACTAATAATAGTCACATTTTTATCATCTTGCGAATTATGAATTTTCATGTAGACTAATAATAGTCACATTTTCATCCATTATTTAAAGCCAAGGTGATTTCAAATGAAATTCCCCTCAAGAGGTATAAGGATAAATGACTTGTACCGCGACTACTGGGGGATTACAAAGATTAAAAAGCATATGGAAGGGGGATAAATAAAGAGCAGGTCTAGGGCTTTTTAATGAAACCACCAAAGTTTCCCGAAGGATAGAAATTTATCTCTTGAGTGATTCTACTTACTAATTTCCAATAGCAACAGATCTGCCAGACCTTATAGCACCATTTTTATAGCAATTTTAGTGAAAATGGCGCAATGAGGAGCAATGTGTAAATCTACCCTTATAGCAAGAGCTGTTGTAGTTTGGAAACATGTTGTAATAAACACATACATAATGGAGACACTAAATATCAAGACAAACAAACGTGGAATAATAAATAAATAATCCAATAGTTTACAGATTATGTAATAAATCCAATGTACACTACTGGCAAATGCATCAAAATTCCCGTGCAGAGACATACTAAAGGGAGTGTGTCATCAGAAAACAACCTTTTGTTTAAAGTGTCCCTTCCGTTATAACTTTCAAATTCTAAATCAACAGTAGATGTGATATAAAGCAAGATTGCAATTTACATTTACATTTGTTTTACAGCATGATAACAACAAAAAAATAATGAATGTACAATGCACGCTTGCTTTATATCACATCTATTGTTGATTAAGATTTAGAAAGTTACAATGACAGTGACACTTTTACCCTTTGAGGACCAGGCCCAAAATGACCCAGTGGACCGCGCAAATTTTGTTCTTCGTTTTTTTCCTCCTCACCTTCTAAGAGCTCTAGCACTTTCAGTTTTCTATCTACAGGGCCATGTAAGGGTTTGTTTTTTACAGGAATAGTTGTACTTTGTAATGGCGTCTTTCATTCTACCATAACATGTATGACGTAATTCCAAAATTAATATTTATGAAGATATAAATTGGTGAAATCGTAAAAAAGAATGCAATATGGTAACTTTTGGGGGGTTCCTGTGTCTACGTAATGCACTATATGGTAAAAGTGACATGATACTATTACTCTATAGGTCAGTCCGATCACAACCATATGCAGGTTTACACAGATTCTCTAATTTTATATATATATATATATATATATATATATATATATATATTTTTTAAAATCCTTTTTTTTGGGCAATTAATTATTAATAAAATGGGCCTATTGTGACGCTTATAGCACTTTTATTTTTACACCTACGGGGCTGTATGGGGTGTCATTTTTTCCGCCATGATCTCTAGTTTTTATTAATACCATATTTGTGAGGATCGGACGTTTTGATCACTTTTTATTGATTTTCTTTTTATATATAATATAACATAAAATAAGGAATCCACGCACATTTTCCCCTCTTTTTGTGTAAGCCGCTCGCAATGATGCTTGTTATATTTTAATAGATTGGACAATTACGCACGCTATGGTATATTATATGTTTATATATTTATTTATTTTTATATGTTTTATTTATATAATGGGAAATGGGGGTGATTTCAGCTTTTATTGGTGGAGGGGTTTTGTGGTAGTGTGTTAGTGATTTTAACTTTTTTTTTCCCCACACATTTGAAGTCCCTTTGGGGGACTTGTACATACACTACTTTGATTTTTATCACTGATCACTGCTATGCCATAGGCATAGCATTGATCAGTGTTATCGGCGATCTGCTCATTGAGCCTGCCTGTGCAGGCTTAGTGCAGCAGATCGCTGATCGGACCGCACGGAAGCAGGTGAGAGACCCCCGGCGGTCCGTTTTAACGATCGGGACCCCCGCAATCATACTGCGGGGGGTCCCGATCGGTAAGTGACAGGGGACTCCCCCTGTCACTCACACTTAAACGCTGCGGCGTTTATGGAGTTAATGGCACGCTGCAGTGCGATCGCTGCAGCGTGTCATTAACTGTGAGGCCCCCACCTGCTTTATAGCTCAGGACGTACCGGTACGTCCTTGGTCATCTGGGCACAGACTTCCAGACTTCTAAGTCGTCTAGGGGTTAATGGAGAAGTCCAGTGAATTATAAAATTGCAGCCGATTAACTGGTTGAGTTGCCAGTCCAATGACTTCTACAAATGTCATAGAGCATTCCCAGAAAACTCTCCCATTCTAGTGAACATGGTCTGGGCCTGACTATTTTTTATGTTGATGGGTCTTGCTATAAAGCATATGTCTAAATGCTAATAAAAAGAGCTCAGGCAGAATGGCTATCCCATATTAATTTACAAAAAGGAAAAATGACAGCTCACATATAAACTTCTACACAACATCCATTTGGATACATTTACCCATCAGTTGGTCCAGAAGGTATATTGATCTATTAGGGAATTTTTGGAACTTCTCCATCACTGAACAATAATGTAGAACCTCTATAAATTATCCAATATGTAATATTACCTGAACACAAACTCTGCACCACTTGCTTTTACCATTACAAGTTCTTCCACGTCACTGTGATTAACAGGGATTGTCTTGTACTCAACCGCAATTACTATATTCAGTAACAGTGCCAATGAGAAAATTGACTCTTGTGTATCAGATGGAAGATTTTATTTCATTACTGTCTCCTCCAGCAGCTACACCACTGATTATGCTCATTCCAGTTTCAAGAGGCTTTATGTAATGAGCATTAACATAAGCAGCGGTCATTATCTGTATGTTTTAGAAACATAAATCCTTTTTTTTCCCAACTAATTTCTATATGAACCTTGTCTTGGATTGCAATGTACTAATTAAAGGAATACAACAATGCATTATGTGTGACTATCTGCTGAACATTAGCCCTATGATCGTCACGCTTTGGTGACCAGGTCTTGCTTTAATTGCAACCTTGGTGAATAACCCTCTTGAATCACAGTCCCTGAAGTCAGGTCTTGACCACTAATTTTTTTTCTATTTTGTATATTAGCCAGCGTGAACAGATCTAGGCTACGTTCACACAACCTGTTTTTTTGGCTGTTTTTTTTGGATAACCATCATTTTGAGGCTGAATACTCATAATGATGGTCGTCCAAAAATACTTCAGAGAACATGGCCCTACATTGTTATTATTTTAACTCTGTTCGTGGAATACGATATACTGATACCCTCAGAGCCCTCCATTTACTGCTACAGTGAAGAGGCTTCCTACAGCTCTCCAGTTTTTACCCCTGTAATTAATTAAATCTTGGTGAAATGCATCTAGTTTGGTGCAAGAAAATAGTGATGAGCGAACATGTTCATAATTGTTCGTATGTTCGTACAAATATGCTGGTAATTGGTCGTGTTCGCTGATCATGAACAATTTTTTTGATGATCGGAATGGTTATAACGATCATTTTCAAACATATTCGAACTTGCAAACGTACGAAACTGCGTAATTTACACGTTGCGCCTGATAATCTGTACACATGTGTGTAACTCAAGACCGAAATGTACGCAATCTGTACGCAACTGCGTACACAACTGCGTACGCACTTGCGTAATTTACATTTTGCACCTGATAATCTGGACGCATGTGAGTAGATTGAGATGTTCACTTCTATAGTACGTTCGTTATGTGTTTGTGAACTGATCAACATAATTTTTTTTCATGCTGTTGATCTGGGATGTTCGCTCATCACTACAAGACAACACAACTTGTATTCACCCCAAAAATTGGTAGAAAATGTACCCACAACTTCTGAGGGACACCACTTTGATTAATTTAAACTTGGTGAAATGCACATGGTTTGGTGCAACAGCAAAACTTGTATTTACCACAAAAAAGCAAGTGACCCCCCCAAAATGGTATGCTACAAAGATTTTGCATATAGCTACTTGATGAAAGATGGTAGAGACCAGAAAACAAATTGTGTGCTGAAAACACTGTGGTGACTCAGAAGAACCTGCCTAAACCACTCTAATCCTATCTTTCTCTATCTCTTTCTTCTCTTAGTTCTCTAAGCTGTATGAGGAAATAGCCGTCAACAGCCTGCACTAGCTTACTGTATATGTGAGTACAATGTGTGCCATCACAGGGGATGACTAGCAGTGGATTGCCTGCTAGAAATATGGGTGATTTCTCTTTTTTCCTCTAAATTTCCTGGTGCTCAAATCCACACATTGCTGATACTTTTAAAAACTGTTTTGTTCTGAACTACATAGTTTTCTGTTTTTAGCAATATCAATCTTTTTTTGGAACAAAACTAGGTTCAGTGATGAGGTTCGTTCATCTCTACTGGTACCAATAAAAACTATAAACTGCAAAAATTCTATGGATGGAAAATTGATGGAAAAGCTATGGGTTTAAAAATGTGGCAAAGGGAAAACATTTTTATTTTTTTAAGAAAATATTTTAATATGCAATAGTCATTAAAACATTATAAAAAATAAAAAAAATCTTATCATGAAAACCCACAAAGTAATGTTCACATATTTCTTGCTGCGGCGAATGTCATAAAAACGTAACGGAAAAACTAATAGCGGAATTGTTGTTTTTTCCTAAGGCTTTCTTTACACGGTTTTCTATTTTGGGAATTAAATATATGAAAAAATACATTTTAATGTAAGATACTTATAATAGTATAGATAAACATAAACATTTTTCCAGCACATTCAAAACAACGATTCTCACTATGCAGGTGCACTCTACCATGGCTTAAATACAGACACAAAAATGTGTAACAGCGCACTACAAATGCCAAGACATGTGGTTAATATAGATATTTAGAACAGCAAAACTGCTGTAGAAAAAAAATGTTGTGCTTGGGATACCATTTGATCAAATAACATGTACCATTCCTCTAAAATAAGGTGACCTCAGGGGCACTGACCCTACACTGTACAATGGCCTCTCTTGGACTAATACTAAGTCTCCACAATCTGGGCACGCAGGATCCAACTAATCTCTGCTTAAAGAAGTACTCCAGAGAAAAACAAATGTTTTTAAATCAACCGCCAGCAGCAGAGAGCACTGTGTCAGACTGTAAAGAAAACATCACTTCCTGCAGGACATACAACAGCTGATAAGTAGAGAGGATCGAACGGCGCCGAACTTCAGGTTCGTACGAACCCGAACCATCAGCATTTGACTCCCGCTGCCTTACCGTTCCGTAGGGAAGGTGGAGACAACCTGAGTACCGCCTGGAAAACAAGGATACAGCCTCTACTGATAAGCACTGGAAGACTGGAGATTTTTAAATAGAAGTAAATTACAGATATTTAACTATAAAACTTTCTGACACCATTTGTTTTGAATAAAAAAGTTTTCTCTGGAGTACCCCTTTAAATTACCTATGGGGTGGAATGGGTGGAGTGCAAGAATCCAAAATAGCAGCAGCCGCGCCCCCTGCATGAAACGCAGACAAACTAAAAAAAAAAAAAGCCAGCATATCCAATATAATGTTTCTCGTGGAGTTTTTGTTTTTCTTTCTATTTTATTTATTTCTTAATCGTTGAGTGGATCAGTGCTAATGTCAGAGATTTGCTGAGTAGACACTTTCTTGTGTCAAGAAGGAGACCAGGGAGTGTTAAACAACGGCAAAGGATATTGTGTCCTCAAGAGGTTCATGGCATCTGGTTATCTGAACACTGTATGTCTGCCTTATTGGGGTATTATGGTCCAGGTTGGTATAAGGGGGATTCTATTCAGGGCACTATAAAATCTATTGTTGTTTGAAAAATAAATTTCCACAAAGCATCTCATCCCCTTACTCCTGGTCTACTAATGCTCATCACTGATCCTCTGGATTTCTATTCATACTGCCCATCTTGAATAATAATTATAAACTGAGAAGAACAGGATGAACAATTCTATAGGTTTTAAACTGTGCAGCTGTGCTAATCCTCAGGAAGCAATGTTGCATCTTTACCTCCTATATATACTGTCTCCTGTAATGGCGCTACACCACAGGAAAAATAAGAAAGGTCAGACAATCAAGTTATAAGTAAGCAATAATATATGACTAATAGCCCAAGCGCCAGACTCATCTTTCCAACCATATTGCTGATGAATACATATCATAAAAGAAACATTAGCTCACTTTATACTGTACATTATGCTGCTTCTCCATTATTGTATGTGTGTATATATTTAGACTAGTGTATTTATTACATCATGTTCCTTTCAATAAATCACTGTATACACACAATACTGTGGAGAATACCAAATATCCAAATAAAAACAAATACAAACAGCAAACAATAAATATTGCACATAAATAAATACATAAACACATACTTTATATTTATACATAATCACTTGCCCAGTGTGCCTTTATACTGTATATGCTGCCCTTTGGTTACACATCTGTATATAAATGTGTAACTATGTATAATTTATAGAATATTTTAGAGAACCTGTCATTACGTTTTGGAACACTTAACCACTTGCACTAGCATGTCTCGCTCTTGGGCTTTAGAGTCCCAAAACTGCCTATATAAAGCCCATTTATTTCTCCTGGGGAGAGTCTCAGACTTGCATCTTGTGGCAAACACAATTATGCACAGTTGTGGAACCAGGCAGGCTTCATATAAGAACAGGTCTTGGAACAGTAAACTCCAGCTTGTACTAGAGCATATTATTTTTTTCATACTGTATGTGCCAGGTATTGCAGCCGTGTCCCATTCAAGTGTAACTTAAAAGAGTTGTCTGGCAGAAGATGACTAAAGCCTTTTGCTCGCTGGCACTGAAACTTTCTGTTCCCACTCCCTTTCAAGACATCAGGAGTCTCAATCATTGCATATGCAGTGTCCCAGAGCTGGTGTCTACTGCTGTTGTATCAGCATGTATAGGTCGGTACTATGTGTTATAGGCTCTGGGGCCTGTAGAAGTCACTGTATGTCACTGTACTGCTTGAACGGCTGAAGGTAAACTATTCAAAGGGTTAACTGATTGCTCTATTGATAATATGATTCATGCCATTGTCTGCTGATTTCTTTGCTTAACCAATCCCTGAGCCATCTACCTAAGAGGTGACTGCCCTATCACAGAAAATTATCTTACTTTGCTGGTCCAATTAGATCACGTCTGAAAAGCCAGTTTATATATAGTCAAAGATAGCTAGTTGGGCATTAGTTCTGTTCAGAATATTGCAGATTCATATCTAGTCAAACATTATATCAGTCAGAGTGCATTTCCAGAGCCTGCTAAAAAGTCTCTACCAGGGACTGGCCAGGTGGCCAGGACCAATTTGTGGCACTATGGTTTATTTCTCCTGACTACTGATATCCTATCCATGTCCAGCTTGAGCACTGCAAGGAGGGGCTGTTGTGAAAACTAGGACTAATTCTATCCACTCTGAGCTTCTGATCTTCTACCTCCCATTGCTGCACAAGTTTACTGGAGCTTTTGTACTAGTCAATAGTTGAGTTAAGTGCAAAGACTGACTCTTTGCTGCAAGCTGCTAGGTTTTCATAAGGGGTTCCCCTGACAGCTAGCTCTCCCACTAGGTGGGCATGTAACTACTGATAGCATGTCACTCCGTGTCCACAGAATGGCTCAGGTGAATGTTCATTCCTGTGGATACAGAACTTTTTTCTAATGGCCCCAGCTAAGTACCTTTTTGTCTGCATAGGTTCCCCTAGACTGTAGCCTGCAGACCCCCAAAACCACTACTTCTACACACCCAAAGGTTACTCCAAGCCACTTTCACTGAGATCCAGTATATTCCATGTGTCTAATGTATACAGAAACTGTGTCAACTATTATCTCTATATTTCTACTAGAGTCCAAGCTATGCCTGAAAAGTATAGTCTTTTATCTTCTCTTATCTGCCAGCGAACCAGCTGTGCCCTTTACAAGTGAAAGTACAAATGCTTATTGTATTACTGGGGAAGGGGCTAGCATTTCATTTCATTAGGTAGTAAGACACAGAAGGAAGCAAATATATACTATTATATATACTGTTAAGTATTAGAAGAAGGGGAACTAACTAGTAATGTTAAAAAAGTTTAAATAAAAGTTGGGATTACGCTTTAAGGCCATGTTCACATGGCATAAGACACCGGCAGTTCTGTGAATGGATGGTGTCAGCTGTGGGGACGGCCGTGATTAATATGAAACGTACGTAGTGTGAACATAGCCTAAGGTAGCTTTCCTTTGGGATACTTTTTATGAATTAAATTCAAGCTTGGTTAAAATAAAAGAAAAAAAAAGTTGTACTCATTCCTCTGATCCACCATCTCACTCACTGGGTCCCACATTCTGGTCCCATCTCAATCCTAAGGAAGGGCTAGAAATGCCTACTCTGCCAACTTCTGAGCTATGACCCTAATACTTGGGGTAGTGCCATGTAAAATTAGGTTTACTTTTATGATTTTTACAACTATGTTTTTTTCAGAGGGAAAATACTCCTATAGAACAAAGAGTGGAGTACAAAGACTGGTGCCAAATGCTTTATAAAACACACAGCACCAGAATGATAAACTTATATGCAAAAACAAGGTCATTTTTGGAAGGGCTCTATCTGTTATTACATAAATGTTTATGACCTTTGAAAAGATACTTAGTAAAATAAGATTTAAATGGGGCTTAATCTAATCCACTTCATCAGACTGAAGCCCCTACTGAATACAGCACACGTCTAACATATGTGGGAAACAAATCGTAAAAACTCTAAGAATTTGAAAAAGTATTTTTTTGTATATTAAATTAATCTGTAAAACAATGTGGAACAATATTTGTAATTTTTGGGTGATAAAATCTTCATATTCTTTGGGTTTAACAAAAATATATTGTATATGGGTCTAGAACTATGCTGACACTAAAGGGCTATGTTCCCGCTACAGGAATAGGCAAGACAGTCGTCTATTGATAATGACGGACACAAATGATGTTCATGATTATTAATTGTGGTGTCATTATCACTAGATAATCCTGTAGTGTGAACATAGTCAAGTGGAGAAGTTGTAATCAACAATTACTATTAGGCTATGTTCACATGCTGTTTTCTTTTTTTGCCGTCTTTTAGGGCAGCCATCATTTTCAGTCCATATAATGGCCGTTATTTTATGATGGCCGTTATTTGGACTCAAAATGACGGCTGCCCTTAACCCCTTAACGACATCGGGCGTAAACTTACGCCCTCGCAGCCTGGTACTTAACGCACCAGGGCGTAAATTTACGCCCGATGTTTACCCGACCGCTGCGTGTAAACACGCGGCGATCGGGTAATGATGGCTGCTGTTACTAACAGCAGACCACCGTAGCTTGCCGGCACGGGGGGGTGATTAACCCCTCCGTGCCGACGATCGCTGTAATTGGCTGATTTATCCAAATCAGCCAACTACAGTGATTTTCCGGTTCCCGGGTCATCGGTGACCCGGGGACCCGGAATTTAATGATGATTGGTGCTGTCCGAGACAGCACCAATCATCATTAGTGTGTATACTAGAGGGGGCCATGGTGCCACCCCCCAGATCGCTGCTATTGGCCGGCCAAGCCCGGCCGGCCAATAGCGGCGATCAAAGTAAAAATAAATATTTTTACTTTGATCTGCACGCCTCAGTCGGTTACCTGAGGTGAGCAGAGCAGGTGTGTGTGGTGTGTAGTGCACCATACTCACCTGATCGTAGCGTCCGGTGCGGCGAATCGGCGATTCCGTGGCGTCCGCGTTCGTTCGGCGTCGGCTTCTTTCCACGTCATCGTTCGGCTTCTTCGTTCGGGTCTTGTCGCGTTTTTTCCGGAGATCTTCGGCTATTTCCGTCAGGTACGTAGTACTGCCCCCTAGCGGCTGGTTAGTGTATATCATACACTAATCAGTGGCTTTGGGGTGAAGAAATAGCATTTTTTTTTTTTTGCGTCCTTTCGCCGCTGAGTGCCGATCAGCTTTGCACGTAAGTGCGCCGCTGATCAGCAACTCCGCTTTTTTGGCGTAGGGGTTTTTTTCCCCCCTTTTCACCCTTTTTTTTCTATATCCTACTGCCACTGTTTGCTGAAAAGTACCGCACATAAGTGCGACATTTATCAGCAACTCTTTTTTTTGGCGTAGGTTCCCCCCCCCCCTTACTGTGAAAAACATGTAAAACACAAAACACTACACTACACTACCACACATTACATTACAATACATCTAATAAAGCTTTACACTACACCACTACACCACATTACATTTACATACCCCCCTACCCCAATCCCCGTATAAAAATGTCACAGAAACGATTTTCGGTGGAAGAGGCGTACGCACTTATCGCCTCTGACACCGAAACAGCCAGTGAGGATGAATGGGGGGATCCTTCATTCCTCCATTCATCCTCATCATCATCATCCAGTGATGATGATTATCCACCACGGCGTCCAAGGAGAACGCCTCGGGCTGCCCCCCGTCAATCCATCCCATCCCCTGCCCCCCAGACAAGTCATCCCATCCCGCCCCCTGCCCCCCAGACAAGTCATCCCATCCCGCCCCCTGCCCCCCAGACACGTCATCCTATCCCACCCCCCGTCCCCCAGACAGGTGACCCAATCCCGCCCACTGTCCCCCAGACAGGTGACCCCATCTGGTCCCCAGACCCCCAAAATCATCAGCCCTGGATTCCTGGCTTTACGGCAACGGCGGGAATCCAGGTTAACCCCACAGGTCTCAGAGAAATAGACTTTTTCAAACTCTATTTCTCTGGTGACCTTGTAAATTTGATGGTGGCGCAAACAAACCTGTACGCGCACCAATTCCTGGCCCAGAACCCCTCCTCTTCTTTTGCTAGGCCCATGGCGTGGACCCCTACTGATGCAGCCGAAATGACTAAATTTTGGGGGCTCCTGCTGCACATGGGCCTAGTAAAAAAACCCACAATGCGGCAATACTGGAGTGGGGATATTATATATAATACCCCACTTTACAGAATGGCCATGGGACGGGTACGATTCGAAACCCTCCTAAAATTCTTGCATTACAATGACAATGCAAGGTGCCCCCCACGAGATGACCCCTCATATGACCGACTGTACAAAGTACGGCCGGTCATAGAGCACTTCTCAGCCAAATTTACTGAGATGTATATCCCAGAGAAATACATCTCAGTAGATGAGTCCCTCCTGAGCTTCAAAGGAAGACTCCATTTCCGCCAGTACCTTCCCAATAAAAGATCGCGGTATGGCGTGAAATTCTACAAACTCTGTGAGAGTACCTCAGGGTACACTTACAGATTTAGAGTGTATGAGGGTAGGGACACCCAAATCCAGCCCCCAGAATGCCCCCCCATCCTCGGAGTTAGTGGGAAGATCGTTTGGGAGCTGATCTTCTAACTGCTGGATAAAGGTTATCACCTGTTTGTTGATAACTTTTATACCAGCATCCCCCTGTTTCGGTCACTCGCTGCCCGAGCTACAGTAGCTTGCGGCACGATCCGAAAAAACCAAAGAGGCCTCCCAAGTCACCCTGTTAGAGAAACGATGAGAAGGGGTGCGTGCAAGGCCTATTCCTGTGAAAACATGTTGTTGGTCAGATATAAGGACAAGCGCGATGTCCTTATTCTGACCACAATTCACAGGAATAGCACCACCCCTGTCACTGTACGTGGTACCACAAACGTGGTGAACAAACCTGATTGTATTCTAGAGTACAATCAGTATATGGGAGGAGTTGATCTCTCAGATCAAGTCCTCAAGCCATATAACGCCACGCGAAAAACCAGAACGTGGTACAAAAAGGTGGCCGTACATCTGGTACAAACAGCGATGTACAACGCTTTTGTGTTGTACCGATGTGCCGGCCACCAGGGGAAATTCCTTGATTTCCAGGAAGCAGTAATCAAAGCCCTGATATTCTGCAGCCACGGAGCGGGCCCCAGCGCTTCTGGATATGAAGGACCCCGTATCGTAGAGGGACAACATTTTCCAGGTGAAGTCCCCCACACTGGAAAAAAGGGGAGATCCCAAAAGAAGTGCAGAGTGTGCCACAAAAGGGGGATCAGGAAGGACACCATTTACCAGTGTGACACCTGTCCTGATCACCCCGGCCTCTGCATAAAGGATTGCTTCAAGGCGTACCACACGTCATTGGAGTTCTAAATTTTCAATATTCTGTCCCTTATTCTTATTTCAGGGGTCACGTTGATCCAGGGATTAGTCTGATTGCCATTATGGAGTCGGGAAGGAATTTTTCCCCTGTGATGAGGCTACTGTTTTCTGCCTCACTAGGGTTTTTTGCCTTCCTCTGGATCAACACAGGTTGAATTTGATGGACTCCTGTCCTTTTCAACCTTATAAACTTCTAATTGGCCCAATACCCCCAAATTAATTAAAATTGTTCCTTTTTCCCAACTAAATAGGCATGGCCCCCATTCCCATTAGAGGATGCCATGGTGCAATTAGAAAGCCCCTGTGCGGCCAGGACAGTACAAACCCCCCACAAGTGACCCCATTCTGGAAACTACACCCCATAAGGAATCTAACAAGGGGGGCAGCGGGGATATGCCCCCCTGGTGACGGGCACATTTGTGCTGTGAAAGTGAAAAAAATAGTATTTTTCATCTTCACAGCACATGTTCTACATATGTGCTCGTCACCAGTGGGGTCCATATGCCCACTGCACCCCTTGTTAGATTCCTTATGGGGTGTAGTTTCCAGAATGGGGTCACTTGTGGGGGGTTTCTACTGTCTTGGCAGCACAGGAGCTTTGTAAATGCAACATGGCCTCCGTCCTCCATTCCAGCCTCTAAATGGCGCTCTGTCCCTTTGGTGGCTTGCCCTGTGCCCATATGGCATATTATGTCCACATGTGGGGTATTTTCGTACTCAGGGGAAATTACCCTACACATTTTGCATTTATTTTCTCTTTTAACCCCTTTTGGAAATGAAAAATATCAAGGCTGGACCAACATTTAGTGTAAAAAAAATATATATTTTTACACTAAATTATTGATCTAGTCTTTATTTTTTCATTTTCACAAAGGGTTAAAAGATAAAATAAACACTAAATGTGTAGCGCAATTTACCCCAAGTATGGAAATACCCCACATGTGGACATAAAGCATCATGCGGGTGCAGGGTAAGCCTCCAAAGGGAAGGAGCGCCATTTGGCTAGAATGGATGGTGAATGCCATCTCGCATTTACAAAGGCCCTGTGTTGCCAAGATAGTGGAAAACCCCCAAAATTGACCCCATTCTGAAAACTACACCCCTCAAGGAATCTAACAAGGGGTGCAGTGAGGATATTGACCCCTTGATGACGGGCACATTTGAGCCGTGAAAGTGAAAAAATGAAATTTTTTACTTTCACGTCACATTGTTCCACATTTGTGCCCGTCACCAGTGGGGTCCATATGCTCACTACACCCCTTGTTAGATTCCTTGAGGGGTGTAGTTTGCAGAATGGGGTCACTTGTGGGGGTTTACCACTGTCTTGGCAGCATAGGGTCTTTGTAAATGAAACATGGCCCTTGAAATCCATTCCAGCCAAATCCAGCCTCCAAAAGCCAAATGGCGCTCCTTCCCTTTGGAGGCCCGTCTTGCGGCCGCAATGCGCTTTATGTCCACATGTTGGGTGTTTCCGTACTCGAAACAAACTGCTCTACACGCTTTGAGCTTTTTTTCTCTTTTAAACCCTTGTGAAAAGGGAAAAAATCAAGTATAGACCAACATGTAGTGTAAAAATGTTTTCATTTTTACACTAAATCATTGACCTAGACTTGGTTTTTTCATTTTCACAAGGGGTTAAAAGAGAAGAAACAAAACAAAACGCGTAGAGAAATTTCCCCCGTGTACGGAAATACCCCACATGTGGACTTAAGGCACTATGCAGCCGCAAGACGGGCCTCCAAAGGGAAGGAGCGCCATTTAGCTTTTTGGGGCTGGATTTCGGTAGAATGGATTTCAAAGGCCATGTTGCATTTAAAAAGTCCCTGTTCTGCCAAGCCAGTGAAACCCCCCCACAAGTGACCCCATTATGGAAACTACACCCCTCAGGGAATGTAACAAGGGGTGTAGTGAGCATATGGACCCCACTGGTGACGGGTACAAATGTGGAACAATGTGGCTTGAAAATGAAATATTACATTTTTTACACTATAATGTTGGTCTAGCCTTGAATTTTTCATTTTCACAAGGGGTTAAAAGAGAAAAAAAGCCACAAAATGTGTAGAGCAATTTCCCCTGAGTCCGTAAATACCCCACATGTGGACATAAAGCGCCATGTGGGTGCAGGGCAAGCCTCCGAAGGGAAGGAGCGCCATTTGGATTTTGGAGGTTGGATTTGGCTAGAACAGATGATGAATGCCATGTCGCATTTATAGAGCCCTTGTGCTGCCAAAACACTGGAAACCCCCCACAAGTGACCCCATTCTGGAAACTACACCCCTCAAGGAATCTAACAAGGGGTGCAGTGAGGATATGTACCGCTGGATGACGGGCACATATGTGCCGTGAAAGTGAAAAAATGAAAATTTTCAATTTCACGTCACATTTTTCTACATTTGTGCCCGTCACCAGTGGGGTCCATATGCTCACTGCCCCCCTTGTTAGATTCCTTGAGGGGTGTAGTTTCCAGAATGGGGTCACTTGTGGGTGGTTTCCAGTGTTTTGGCAGCACGAGGGCTCTGTAAATGCGACATGGCCCTTGAAATCCATTCCAGTGAAATCTAGCTTCCAAAAGCCAATTGGCGCTCCTTCCCTTTGGAGGCTCGTGCTGCGCCCCCTTGGCACTTTATCGCCACATGTGGGGTATTTCCGTACTCGGGAGAAACTGCACTACATGTTTTGTGTCTTTTTTTTCCTCTTATCCCTTTGTGAAAATGAAAAATTGAAGGCTAGAACAACATTTTAGTGTAAAAAATAAATTTTTCTTTTTTCACGCCATATTGTTCGGAAAATCTGTGAAGCACCTGTGGGGTCCAAATGCTCACCGCACCCCTTGTTACATTCCTTGAGGGGTGTAGTTTTCTAAATGGTGTCCCTTTAGGGGTGTTTTTTAGGTTTTGGCACCCCAGAGCCTCTGCCAACCTGAAGTGGTACAGTCAGAAATGACCAAATATAACGGAGCCATTGAAATGCACTAGGCGCTCCCTTATATCTGAGGCTTGTGGTTGCGTCAAATAGCGCAATAGGGCCACATATGGGGTATTTCTATAAACTGCAGAAACGGGGCAATCAATATTGGGGTGCATTTCTCTGGTAATAGGTTTATAAATATGAAAAATATTGGATTACAATAAAATCTCTGCACGGAAAATAAAAATTTTCAAATTTCTTACACACTTAGCTTTTATTTCTGTGACTCCCCTAAAGGGTTAAAACACTTTCTAGATATGCTTTTGCAGAGTGTGGGGGGTGCAGTTTCTGAAATGGGGTGCTTTGTGGGGCTTTCTAACATACAGGCCCCTCAAATACACTTTAAACCTGAACAGGTCCCTAAAAATATCTGATTTTGAAATTTTACTGAAAATTTGGAAATTTGCTGCTTATGTTTTAAGCTTTCTATTGTCTAAAAAAAATGAAAGATCGTTTAATAAATGCCGCCAACATAAAGTAGACATGTTGCTAATGCTATTTAATATATAATTTATGTGGTATAACCACTTTCTGTATACGCAAAAAAGTTTCAAAGTTGGAAAAATGAATTTTTTTACAATTTTTCACGTTATTTGGTTTTTTTTCATAAAGATTTGTTATAAGTATCGACTCCAATTTACCAGAAATGTAAAGTACAATATGTCACGAGAAAACAATCTCAGAATCAGCCGGATAGGTAAAAGCATCCCGAAGTTATTAATGAATAAAGTGACACTGGTCATATTCATAAAATTTGTCTCTGTCATTAAGGCCATTTCAGGCTCTGTCCTTAAGGGGTTAAAGACAGATGGAAAAAGACGATAATATTAGTGTCTTTATACATACAGTATAAGGGCTTGTTCCCATCTATTTTCGGAATACCAACAACAAGGTATTGAGTTGTATACTTTGGCATACCCATAGCCTTTAATAGACCAAGAGTAGTCTAATTTTGACTATGTTAGGTCTGCCTTATACTAATATAAGTTTTATTTGTGGGACAGAATGATATGGTACTCTATACCAGGGCCGTAGCTAGGAAGGGGGAAAGGGGGGCAGCTGCCCCTGGCGCCGAGACCAGAGGGGGCACCATCACAGGGAGCAGAGAGAGGATGACAGTGGATGAGGCAGCCTGGAAGCGTCCTGCCCTCTGTCAGTGTGGGGAGGCAGGGGACGATTTTTACTTCATTAAAAGAGGTATTTCTCATACTGTATTGTCTCCTGGCTGCTGTTTAACTATAATTTGCGCAAGATCGCAGCTAATTAGGGCTAAACAGCAGCCTGGAGACAGTACAGCAAAGTTACAGGACCCTGACAAGTGACTATGATGTCACCCCAGGTCCTGTATGTACACTGCACAATGGAGGAGGAGGAAGAAGATACAGGTGTGTGGGGAGGGGAGGACAATCAGGGGTGGAGAAGTGGGGACAGGGTGACACTTGTCTGGGATGGAGGGGGGGGGGTGAAAGACACACAAGATAGTTGGGGTCCAATGTCTATTTAGCGGTCTCTTCTGTTTGTACATTATTCCATATCTCCCAACTTTTGAGCAGAGGAAAGAGGGACAGTCCCGCCAATGTGCCACGCCCCTCCGTAGCCACGCCCCTCATAACCGCATCACCTGTTACCATTACATAAGAAACAAATATTATCACCAGATCTTCACCTCATAGTGACTTATCCCCCTTATACCATTACTACATAACATCCACTATACACAGAGCAATACTCTCCCTCAGCAGTCACCATATAGCGGTAGATGAGGCTGTACACCTGCAGACCTTATAGATGATTGTATTGCAGGTATTCAGTGACTCACAGGGGACGTCTTCTCTGCTTCAATTTTGTGTTTCTTGCCATCTCACCCCTCCCCCTGTGCAGCAGTCCCCATAGAGTATAGCCCTCCCCCGTAGCAGCCCCTATATAGTATAGGACCCATTCCTGTGCAGGAGCCCCCAAAAAGCACATAGTATAGCCCCTTTTGTAGCCCCCACATATTATAACCCCTCCTTTTTTGCCCCCACATGGTATATAGCATGCCCCTATGTTGTATGCCTCTTAGTATCCCTTTAGTATGCCCCATAGAACGCCCTTGGTACCCTCTTAGAATGCCTCTTAGTATCCTCTTAGTACCCCCTCAGTATGCCCTTTAGTACCCCCGTTTTTAGCTTCTTAGTACCCCCTTAGTATGCCCTTTAGTACCCCCCTTTTACCTTAGTATGCCCTTTAGTACCCTTAGTATGCCCCTTAGTACCCCCTTAGTATGCCCTTTAGTACCCCCTTAGTATGCCCTTTAGTACCCCTAGTATGCCCCTTAGTACCCCCTTAGTATGCCCCTTAATACCCAATTAGTATGCCCTTTAGTACCCCTAGTATGCCCCTTAGTACCCTCTTAGTATGCCCCTTAGTACCCAATTAGTATGCCCTTTAGTACCCCCTTAGTATGCCCCTTACTTCCCCCTTAGTATGCCCCTTAGTATGCCCTTTAGTATGCCCTTTAGTACCCCTTAGTATGCCCTTTAGAACCCCCTTAGTATGCCCCTTAGTACCCCTTAGTATGCCCCTTAGTACCCCCTTAGTATGCCCCTTAGTATGCCCTTTAGTACCCCCTTAGTATGCCCTTTAGTACCCCTAGTATGCCCCTTAGAACCCCCTTAGTATGACCCTTAGTACCCAATTAGTATGCCCTTTAGTACCCCCCTTTTACCTTAGTATGCCCTTTAGTACCCTTAGTATGCCCCTTAGTACCCCCTTGGTATGCCCTTTAGTACCCCCTTAGTATGCCCTTTAGTACCCCTAGTATGCCCCTTAGTACCCCCTTAGTATGCCCCTTAGTACCCAATTAGTATGCCCTTTAGTACCCCTAGTATGCCCCTTAGTACCTCCTTAGTATGCCCCTTAGTACCCAATTAGTATGCCCTTTAGTACCCCCTTAGTATGCCCCTTACTACCCCCTTAGTATGCCCCTTAGTATGCCCTTTAGTATGCCCTTTAGTACCCCTTAGTATGCCCTTTAGAACCCCCTTAGTATGCCCCTTAGTATGCCCCTTAGTACCCCCTTAGTATGCCCCTTAGTATGCCCTTTAGTACCCCCTTAGTATGCCCTTTAGTACCCCTAGTATGCCCCTTAGTACCCCCTTAGTATGCCCCTTAGTACCCAATTAGTATGCCCTTTATTACCCCCTTAGTATGCCCCTTACTACCCCCTTAGTATGCCCCTTAGTACCCCCTTAGTATGACCCTTAGTACCCCCTTAGTACCTTCTTGGTATGCCCCTTAGTACCCCCTTCGTATGCCCCTTAGTACCCCCTTAGTATGCCCCTTAGTAACGAATCTCGTGGAGCTTCTGGTGCAGGCTTTCATAGTTGCAAACAGTATGACCCGGTAAGCCCCGCCCCCATTGCGGTAAGCCCCGCCCCCACCGCAGCGCTAACTAACCAGCAGAGTACACAGGGAGAGAGGAGGAGAGACGCCATGGACAACTAGAAATATGGTAAGAGACTGACCCATTATACTTACCATATTTCCTGTTGTCCATGGCGTCTCTCCTCCTCTGGCCCTGTGTACTCTGCTGGTTAGTTAGCCTTGCGGTGGGCGCCGGGGGTGGGGCTTACCGCGATGGGGGCGGGGCTTACCGGGTCATACCTGTTGGCAACTATGGGCTTCCTCTTCCAGCTCCACGGCACCTGCACTCTTCTCACATCATCTGTGCCAATCAGGAGAGGAGTGCGGGCGCCGCGGGGCTGGAAGAGGAAGCCTGCACCAGAAGCCTGTGCTCACCTCCTTGACCTCCTCAGCGTCGGGAGCGGCGTACGCCCGGCCAGTAGGTCTCACTGTAAGCGCTCATTAGGAGCACTCACAGTTTAAGGGCCGCAGTGCAGCTGCCGGTGCGAACGCCGGGGTTGGGGTTGGGGACAGTGGGACACATGGGGGCCATTCCGGGACAGCGGGACATCACCCCAAAACCGGGACTGTCCCAATGGATCCGGGACGGTTGGGAGGTATGTTATTCTATACTTAACCCCTTAAAAACTGCCCTATCCAAATATATATATATATATATATATATATATATATCACATTTATATAAACCTTACCTACTGTCTGCAGGGGTAGGGAACCTTGACTCTCCAGCTGTTGCAGAACTACAACTCCCATCATGTCTGGACAGCCAAGGTTTTAGCTTTGACTGTCCTTGTATGATGGGAGTTATAGTTTTGCAACAGCTGGAGGGACAAGGTTCCCTACACCGATCTGTAAAGCACCTGTATCTGTATATACAGTGACCATGATACAAGAGTTATTTTTTTAAATTATTTCTATATTGAATTTGGTGATGATGGAATACCTTACTGGAGGTCTTACTGCTGTTGTCTCCGCTGCTGAGTAGAGTTGATGAAACCTCAGGAAATCCTAGGTTCTATAGAACTCGAACATTCACAGACCTGCCGCATTAGATTCCTGATGCCTTCCCGGTACCGGGTATCGACTGGAATTCCTATTACCTAGGCTGAATTTCAGAATTCCAGTACCCGGCAGTCTTCTCCTTCCCCACGGACCGGGAAGGCATTGGGAATCTAATGCAGCAGGTTCGTGAGTGTTTGAGTTCAATCGAACCTAGGATTTCCCGAAGTTTGATCAACTCTACTGCTGAGCGTACCTGTGCATTAGGAGAGGGCACCATAGGATCACATTACACTGGGTGTCACACTGGCGATAGATCAGGAAGCTTCGCCTCATAATTCACAGGTACAGACAGCAGGGAGCGGAGACAACGGCGCCTCCTCAGGTACAGACAGCAGGGAGCGGTGAGACAACGGCGCCTCCGTTAAGGTATTTAGGAACCAAATTTTAAATGGGAACATTCCAGGTACACAGTAAATATGACATTATGTATCCCATATTGTGAACACCACACTAGTGCTGCCAGTAGAGATGACCGAATCGCTCATCTAAACTTCATTAAGGCTACAAATACACTTGGCGTATCCGCAGCAAGTTTTCCGCTGCGAATTTGCAGCGAGACTCGCTGCGTATCCCGCCCCTATACTTTCAATGGCAGACAAACACGCAGCAGGGATGTACATCCCTGCTGCGAGTTTATGCGCAGCCCGCCCCGTTAACCCGCCGGCTGCTGGAGACTATACATTACCGGGTCCCCGCTCCTGCTTGCTTCGACGGTTCCCAGCATGTCCCGCTCAGCCAATCAGTGCGCTGCCCCTCCGCAGCGCACTGATTGGCCGAGCGGGACATGAAGACACGGGGAACCACCAAAGCAAGCAGGAGCGGGGACCCGGTAATGTATAGCCTTCGGTGGCCAGCGGGTTAACGGGGCGGGCTGCGCACATACTCGCAGCAGGGATGTACATCCCTGCTGCGAGTTTGTCTGCCATTGAGTAAACAGGGACGGGATCCGCATCGGGTTTCTCGCTGCGAATATGCCAAGTGTGTTTGTACCCTGAAAGAAAAAAAAATATATAGATACATGGGCCCCGCCCCCCCTGTGTTTACTGTGCATACAGGGGGGGGGGCGCCAAATTGAATCTTTGCCCCGGGTGCAGGAGAGCCTAGCTACACCTCTGCTCTATACCATTCTATACCAAAATTATACGTATAGTAGCTGGGTTTCTTCTTTTTGTATCTCAAGATGGTTTTGTAGTCAATTTAGAGTAAATTACCAATGGTGGAGTCTGAGAGGTGACTCATAAATGGAGAAAGAGAAGGTTTTTTCTAATAGAACATAATACAAAGTTTATTATATTTGCTTAGTATATTGATTTATACAATGTTTATAGAAATAACAGTGACCATTTAACTTGATTTTTGCATTATCAAACTTCAGCTCATTCAAATCACTGACTAAAAAAGCAAACTATACTCATCAACCTTCCTCACCCCCATTTACTAAAATATGTACTTACAGAGACTTCTGGCTGCAGTCAGGCGGATCAGGTCTTTTTTTATACAAAGAGTTTGTGCTGCATTATTATACGTGACCTGTAAGTAGCTACTGTGTGTTTCTTTGATTTACTTTGATTTTTCCTTCGAATATAAAACTTTGAACAGACTGAGTGCTCAAATATCTTAAAGAACAGTTTCAGCCCGAAACAAATATTATCTATTAAAAGTGTTTGAATTACTAAAACCTCTGCCCCCATAGCTGTACAATTACTTCAAGTGTGGATTTGAAAGAAACTACTGTTGGTGTATACTTCAAAGCCACACCGATCAAACATTTGTTACCCATCCAGTGGGTGGGCTCTTTTAGATAAAATAGGCTTCAATTATTGTAAAATAGTTACAGGAAGCTCACTATTTGGCTAATACAGTTAAATGCAATGCCAAAAAGTTTACATTTCATGCAAAATGGTGGCAACAGTGACATTTTTAATTATGGCTTATCGGAAAGATCTTGTAGGAAAGACAACAGCGAAGCCCTTTTCCTCGCTAGCTTAGGGCCTTTTGAGATGCTTGTGGTTTGGTGCTCATTTACAGATCGTATTTCAACACTTAAGTCTTGAGTGGAGAGGGTCACACGAGCAATCATTAGATCATTTATTATTATTATTATTTATTTATAAAGGGCACTTAATTCCAGAGCGCTATACAGGCGATAGGGGTAACAAACAAGAACATTACAAGATCAAAACACATTACATGGGCAGATGGCAGACTGATACATGGGGAAGAGGACCCTGCCTGCATTTATGCAGCCTATGTGTAGTTTTATATTGACTAGACACACATGCCCACACTGTAACACCACCACCACCACCAAAGGCAACAGTGGCTGATGCCTAGCACTATTATTCTACACTGGACGCGTGCACCCCCCTCCCCACCACACCCTCTGGTTCTTGACTGATTGATGCACAGGCTGAGCCTCCAGCCCTGTATGTCATTTGGTCAGGGACGGTAGAGGTGGTGGAGGCCAGATGTCCTGCCCACAAGAATACATGTATTTATTCTTGAAAGCAATCCTTTTCTTACCCCCTCTATGTCCTTCTGTATACCGACCCTGCACAGCAATATATCTGAAACTAAAGCAACGCTCCTGATTAGTCTTCAATCAGCTGAGTACATATAGATATTATAAAGCACTTACAATCAGACTGCGGCTGATGAACTCTTGCTGCATCGATGATTGGGACTTTCTATGCATATAGAGTCGTCTCTTCTTTCGTTGCATGTGGTCTTGTCTTTAGCACAATTTTTTTTATCGGAGTATTTGCATGCAGGCTCTGTCTGGAGTTCCTCAGATTTTGCAGCTCTACCTGAAATCATTCCTTGCAGTGTTCTCATCATTCATAAGAGTCATGTCGGTATTTGCAATGATTGTGAAGTGTGTCTGAACTGTAATCATGAATAACTTCAGCTTAATGAGCCTGTAATGTTCAAAAGTCTGCTTCTTCAGAATGGGGCTGAATTAGATTATTCACTTGTGCTCTGTTTAATTGTTTAATTGAAATAAACCAAATTATAAAGGGCTGTATAAGGGTTAAAGTGATCCTGACCTGAAAATAACACATTTGTTTTGGTACCTTTGGAATACAGTCTTGTTTGGTACCTTTTGTTTTAAGGTTTTGTTTTTACTGGTACACTGGTATTTAGACAAGGGACAGCTGCTATAAGCTTTGTGGGTGATTGGAGATGAAAGGTAAGATTGATAAATGTGGATTCCACCTACAGGACCTCCACCCATCTCCAGAATAAGGGTTCCTCATAACAAGGCTGGATCGAACATCAGAAAAAGCTAGGTTTGATCGAACTCGAACCTAGCCGGACCTTTCGCATTTGATTGCTGATGTCTTCACGGTCCGTGCAGAAGGAGGAGACAGCCTATTACCTAGGCTGAATCCCAGAATTCCTTCCCCGGGATGTCTCCTCCTTCCGCACGGACCGTGAATACATCAGCAATCAAATGCGAAAGGTCCGGCTAGGTTTGAGTTCGATCAAGCCTACTCATAACATTCTCCACCTGGATGCAGTAGCCAGTAGCCATCTAAGGAGAGAGAATAGGAGTCAGCCAACCCTAGTTCTGGTGGAAGGTGCAGGTCTCAAAGGTAGTACCCGCATCTATCAGTCATCTGTAGATGACAAGTACTGTTAATGGAGCATTGGCTTATTTTCTAATGAGATCATGTGAAATTATAAAAGGCCATTTACTTTGCATCAAATAAGGGTTATGTAAGGTTCTGTATTTTGTATGGTATAGTAAAAATGTGTTAATAGAGGAGAAAAATACTCTGTGCCATTGGTTACTCTTGGACAAGTCCCGACATTGACAATGTAAAGGTGGCCATACACCCCAATGCAGTGGCACAATGACTGGATTACTGATGTTATTCAAGTAGTATGAGCTTATCACTGCACCATTCGCAATGTGTAGGGCAGTTCTGTATTGACTACACACACCTGCCCCAACTGTAACACCACCACCAAGCACCACATAAAAAGATCCTTGTTAGAGAACAGCAGGTTGTGCAGAAAGTACTGAAACGTTGAATAGTTGTTTATGTGCATTCAAAAGTTTCGAGAATGTCATATTAAAGTGAATGTACCATCAGGCCAAGGCTGAAGCACTGGAGGCAGGCCGACCCACCCCCAGTGGATGGAAACCCTGTCCCTCTATGACACGGCTCCATTGATTCTAATGGAACCGTGTCATAGAGGGGCAGGGTTTCCTCCCACTTGGGGTGGATCAGTCCGCCTCCAGTGCTTCAGCCTCGGCCTGATGGTACATTCACTTTAATATGAAACTTTTGAATGCACATAAACAACTATTCAACGTTTCAGTACTTTCTGCACAACCTGCTGTTCTCTAACACCTGTAAAGGTTAGAGGGAATTTTAAGTTCTTCCTGATATTTCAACCACAAGCCAAATGCCCCTTTTTGTGAATAGTATACGTGTCGCACATTTCATGAAAACACAGTACGGTAGAGGAATACCTCTTATTTTTTTATGATCCTTATACGTATGTAACATTACACTAGTTACCACTGAATCTGATATCTGAGAAATATCAAATGGGATTTTCATCACTTTGGCAACAACTGATTTTTTTCCTTCCACGCTTACAAACGTTTCCATGCATTTTCCTAATGTAATGAGTGCAGTTTGTGCCATGAATCATCCGTACACCTGCACCATTGTATCAAAGCTTTCATCTTTATTGTGTTTGAAATAAAAGCAAAAATAAATGTGAAATGCCACAGAAAACAACGACGACAATATAAACCATTAGATTATTCACTCAGCGGGCTAAACATCTTCAGTCATTCTTAGTCAGTGCTATTCTAGGAAAGGCATTCGTTTGACAGGTGGTTTCTCCTTAACATAGTCTGAAGCTAATTTATTTGGGGTAACTTTTACCTAGTGGGACTTTTTGGTAACTTGTGGATGACTGGAGACACAATGGGCACAAAGATGTCAGCAGAGGAGGATTGTTCTTCTGCCAATGTTTTGTGAACAGTGCACTAATTAGCCGCCATGCTCCATCTGATGTGGACAGTAATACTGCCATGGGGGTTACTATACTACAGAAGTAGGCCAGCTAAAAAAAGACACACAGCATGAACATATTTTAGATCAATTTGGTTTTTGCTCTATTTGCTTTTGTTTTAGTGGTGTATGACATGTGCACATTACAGATCAAGAGATGAGTTCTTCCGAAATGGGATGCAACATAAAAATAGAAATGATATATAACAGAGTGGTCATATAATGATATTCTTCCTAAGATGATCCTAGGAGAACAGATAATGATCAAAAAAGCAGCATAGATCCATGCCACCTGTTTCCCTCAGCATCCTATTAGGAGGTTGGTCATTTCATGGTTGGGTTTACTGCCTGTTAAAAGAAGTACAAGCATAGGGTGTTCCCAATGGGGAACAGCTAGAAATAGTGTTCTTACTGTTGGAAAGCATTAAGGCTTCTTTCACTTTTAGCACTGAATATTGAATTTTAACAATAATTTGTATACTGTACATTCTAAATAGTTTCTAAAAAACAAACAAAAAAAAAACAAAACAAGAGAAGCATTGTACTGTATGTTTTACATACAAAAATACCAGAAAAAAACTTGGCAAATAAGTAAAAAATGTTTTCCTAAAAATTCTATTTGTGAATCTACCTTTGGGGTATAGGATATAGACTAGCAAATTTAAAGAGTATATTTGCCTGAAAGAGATTGTAAAGTGTGAGGTAACAGATTACATGTAATATTTATTCTCTACTATCAGACCTAATATTTTTCTTAATGCCCCTGAGGTCGTTATATTGGAGATATACATACTACATGTTTGTGTACTTTATTGCAGCTGCCATGAATTGGAGTTAAAGGGGAACTCCAGCAATCCCTAAAAAAGCTAAAATGTACAAAAAGCGTAAAGGTGCACTAAACAAACCCTATTGATTGTTTGACACGTTTCTTTCTTGTCTACGTTGCTCCTAGTCCCAGATTGAACAAATGATTCCAGTTTTACATCACTGCATCCACTCAGGAAATGACATCTCTCAGCATACATTGCAACTCAAAATCAACTGCCGTGTACCCGTCCCTGTCTTGGGCTATCTGCCCACCACTGGCTCCACCTGCTTCTGTTGCACACAGTAAACACAGCATCTATCTATCTATCTATCTATCTATCTATCTATCTATCTATCTATCTATCTATCTATCTATCTATTCATCTCCATGTATAGATTAGAGAAAAAGAGATGGAACAACAGAAGCTCCTTTCCCCCATACTACTCAGGAGAGGCTGTTGTTTCTCCACCCTTGGTCAGGTGATCAGTGATAGGTGTGATATCAGTGGTGTGTAGTGTTACAGATAAGGTGTCACAGGTTGCCTGGTAACAGAAGAAACAAAGGTCATGTGACTCCTGATTTAGAAGGGAGGGGAGGACAGAGGAGTAGACCATTCTGTGATGATTTTTAGCAGCTTAAAAGTTTGGCAAATGGACCAAATAATGTCATAGAAACCTAGTACAAATAAGCTAAGATTATGGGTGGGGATTGAACAGAGTTAAAGCTATCTTAATCGGTGTTTCCCCTTGAAGGTGTTTTTAGGGGAAAATAGAAAATAAATAAATAAATAAATAAATTCTGCTTCTCAGCCACTGCCATGAAGCTCCATCTTGATGATCAGCACCTCTTGTGGTCGGCATGCCGATCTGCCCAGCCACTCAGTGGTCACCCTGATGTCTAACTTCACCTACAAGGTTGGGCCTTTGTTCCTTCATTTGTGTCACTCGGCAGAGGTGTAGCTAGGCTCTCCTGCACCCGGGGCAAAGATTCAATTTGGCACCCCCCCCCCCTCCTTGTGTGCGCAGTAAGCACAGGGGGGCCCATGTTGCCCCTTCACTGCTGGTATATAACATATATATACTGTATATATATATATTATTTTTTTTTTATGAAGTTTAGATAAGCGATTGTTCAGATGAGGGATTCGCTCATCTCTACTGGCAGCACTAGTGTGGTGTTCACAATATGGGATACATAATGTCATATTTACTGTGTACCTGGAATGTTTTTATGAAGAATGATTTTCAGGCAGCTCTGGGCTCAATCAGCATTTTTCCATTCTTCCCATTTTTTCCATACTTCCATTTTTCCCATTTAAAATTTGGTCCTTAAGTACCTTAACGGATGAGCCATTGCCTCTGCTCCCTGCTGTCTGTACCTGAGGAGGTGCTGTTGTCTCCGCTTCCTGCTGTCTGTACCTGTGAATTAGGAGGCGAAGCTTCCTGATCTATCGCCAGTGTGACACCCAGTGTAATGTGATTCTATGGTGCTGTCTCCTAATGCACAGCTATGCTCAGCAGTAGAGTTGATAAAACTTCGGGAAATCCTAGGTTCGATCGAACTCAAACATTCATGAACCTGCTGCATTAGATTGCTGATGCCTGCCTAGTCCGTGGGGAAGGAGGAGAGTGCCCGGGTACCGCCTGGAAGTCTGAGATTCAGCCTAGGTAATAGGAATTCCAGGTGGTACTCAGGCAGTCTCCTCCTTCCCCACGGACCAGGCAGGCATCAGCAATCTAATGCGGCAGGTTCGTGAATGTTCGAGTTTGATCGAACCTAAGGTTTCCCGAGGTTCGATCAACTCCACTCAGCAGTAGAGACAACAGCAGTAACACCTCCAGTAAGGTATGCCATCACCAAATTCAATATAGAAATAATTTAGAAAAATGACTCTTGTATCATGGCTGCTGTATATACAGATACAGGTGCTTTATAGATTGACGTAGGGAACCTTGGCTCTCCAGCTGTTGCAAAACTTCAACTCCCATCATACATGGACAGTCAAAGCTAAAACTTTGTCTAGACATGATGGGAGTTGTAGTTTTGCAACAGCTGGGAGCCAAGGTTCCCTACCTCTGCAGATAGTAGGTAAGGTTTTTATAAATGTGATATATATTTGAAGAGGGCAGTTATTAAGGGGTTAAGTATAGAATAATGTACAACCAGACCAGACCCCGAGATAGACACTGGACACTCTCTTGTGTGTCTCCCCCCCCCCCCATCCCAGACTGGTGTCACTCTGTACCCCCATGCCCCCCTCCAGACTGGTGTCACCCTGTACCCCCCTCCCCAGACTGGGCACCCCTGATTGTCCTCCCCTTCCCACACACCTGTATTTTCTTTCTTCCTCCTCCATAGTGCAGTCAGTGTACATACAGGACCTGCAGTGACATCATAGTCACATGTCAAGGTCCTTCACCATCTACACAGTAACTTTGCTGTACTGTCTTCTGGCTGCCGTTTAGCCCTGATTTGCACAAAATCTCAGTAAAAACGCAGCAATTTTGCGCAAATTATAGCTAAACAGCAGCCAGGAGACAGTACAGTATGGGAAATACCGCTTTTGATCAAGTTAAAATCGTCTCCTGTCTCCCCACACTGACAGAGGGCAGGAGGCTTCCAGGCTGCCTCATCCACTGTGATCCTTCTCTTTCTGCTCCCTGTGATGGAGCCCCCCCTGGTCTCTGCGCCCGGGGCAGATACCCCCCTCCCCTCCCTACGGCCCTGTCACTCGGTGCCCACAGACAGCCAAAGCCCCTCTAGTTAAGAGCCCTAAGGGTCTGGATAGGTCTCCCTCCCTGCAAATAGCCCACTGTCATCTAAGTCAAGCCTATACCAAATAACCAGAGACTTTCTCAAGTATATCTCCAGTGATTTAACCATTTCAACTATTATTCTACAGTATGCGATACTTGCACTAAGCAGTGATTAATCTCACAAAAAGTGCTGTGCGTCAAAATGGAGTGTTGTCACAGTGGCTTTGGCATGGTGCAGAAAAGTAAATCATTTCTTTTTTTCTGTTTATCACCTATATATATTTTTTAAGTTTTCCCCAGAATACCCCTTAAATGGTCAAAACAGTGCCTCATATAGTGCATACTTGTGGAGTTTTGGTTATGGAGTCTGCATCTAAATTGTGTAGCAAAGTAAAGTACAGTGTAGTAACTACTGTACTACACCATAGCCTAATATGCGTCCAAGATTACTGCCCCTTCCCACAGAGACTAGAGAATAGTGGGGAAGTTACATACAGAGCTTTATCAATCTGTTGAGTTAAGGGATCTGCCAGGAATAAGGAAAAAAGTGTAAAGCTTCCTAACACCTACATTCAGATGCATAAGGACCACCATTTATAGGATACTCCATATGCAAATAATATCGAATTTAGTTCTTTCTGCTTGATGCTACTTACAAATTTAAGCAATGACCCCCAATCCCAACACACTATCTAAAGAAGATTGGTTGAACAGAAGCAACAAAATATAATATAAAACTTGTAAATATAAATGTGATGGTATTCAGAAAAGTAATCACATGCCATAGCAAACCCCGCAGAGCAATAACCACCATAAGCATGAGGAGGGTCCAAGAAAAAGAAAATTTTAAATGATTTTAATGGTTTGTTTGTGATCTTTCCACAAGGTGAGCGCGCCCGACGGGTTGTTGATGCTGGAGTCGCTTCTGCGCGGCCTCATTTCCCTCCGTGCGCATGTCTGTGACGTCAGACGTCGCTGCCATGCGTACGTGGGGTGAGCCGCTGACCCGGAAGTGACGCGGCCTCGGCTTCCGGTCTGGCGCACCGCTAAACCCGGAAGTGAAATTAAGCAATTATGAGTCCATCACATATAAGGGAGAAGGAGATAGAGAAGGGGGTGTTCCCTGAGGAAGCCGGGATTGGCGAAACGATCGTAGGGACAGTCGTGACCCACATAGTTAATATGGGTGAGTGATAAATACTATAGAGATTTTGTCTTGTCTGTAGATAATTATATAGTCTTTTTACTAATATGGTGGCTATGTTTACATATCTCTGACACTGCAGTAGACACTTTTTAACACTCGCAATCTGGTTAATTATTTATGTGGGTCATTTTTTATATGTAATTTATTATTGTGTGGTCATTTTAAAAGTATATATACATTTTTTATGCAATATTTGATTTTTAATCATGTTATGTTATACATCATGGTAAATAAATTTGATATTATTCAGACTTTATGCCCATAGTTTTTGTTGTGTATCCATTCTGTTGGTGGGTTGTTCTGGTTGTATGGTGGAGTGACGCCCGGGGTGGCGGTAAATTTCTGTGCCCTATAAAGCTATACAGAGTTACTGTGTCTTATCCACCAGTGAGCGTTTTTGTGTATATCTAAAGAAGATTGGTTGAACAGAAGCAACAAAATATAATATAAAACTTGTAAATATAAATGTGATGGTATTCAGAAAAGTAATCACATGCCATAGCAAACCCCGCAGAGCAATAACCACCATAAGCATGAGGAGGGTCCAAGAAAAAGAAAATTTTAAATGATTTTAATGGTTTGTGTGTGATCTTTCCACAAGTCTTGTCTCCTTTCCACCTGCTCCCTTTTATTATTTTGTATAGGATGATTGTCAATAAATTTTATTTTTTTATTTTGGCTATGTTTACACACAGTAAGAGACCAGCCGAGTCACGAAATGGCCGGTCTCAGAAAAGATCATTCCAGCCTGTCCTGCAGTAATGGCTGGATGATCTTTAGGGCGGCAGAGTTCTAATGCGGGTGCATCCGTGCGCGCCCGCATCAGAACTCCCCACTGCACACTATGGAGGGCATGGCCGGAGCCGCTCGCTTCACGGTGTGCACTGACAGGGTTTTCTGCGGCTGCTATTCACTGAATAGCAGATGCAGAAAACTGACAAGCTGCCATGAGAGATGGCAAGGCAACGTAAATTTTTGTACAAAGTACGTCTGTTATTGCCGATTGCAACAACCGCCATACTTTTAGGAAAATATACGTTGTGTGAACATAACCTATAGGTGCATCTGCTTTTCCTTTGTTTTTTATACTAACGATTTTTAGAAATTCTGTGCAAAAGAAAGATCCATTAATCACCGGATCCCATTAAGCCGCCCTTTATGCCATTTTTTTTGGTCTGAAATGATGAACAGAAACACAGAAAAGAGCTGATAAATGTGGACAGATTCTTACTGTAAGAAACCTAATACAACTAAACACAGCAGTGGATCAATATGTGTCCAGATCCATGCATATATCTGACTGGAAATCCATAGGCCTCACAGACAGGCATACATAAGGGCGAATTTTAGACAACTGATCAATGCAGTATCTAGAAAGGAATATAGAAAATCTAGTATTATTTTTACGGTAATTTAAGATTCTGGCAATTGCAATCCCTATTTAAACCAAAAGACCAACCCAAGTGATAGCATTTAAAGGGTTACTCCAGAGGAAAAAAAGGTTTTGTATTACCTTCTGTAAGTTATACAGGCTTGTAAATTACCTCTATTTAAAAAACTCAAGTCTTTGGCTATGTTCCCACAATGTTTTTTCTTGGCCGTTAATAATTTTTTAAAGTGATGTCTGTCTTTTTAAGTTTAAAATGACGTCTGTCATTTCATTGTTTGGCCGTTCCGTCAGTGCAATGACGGCTGTTGGTTAATTATTCTAGTTTAGGTGGAGTGTTTGCCCTCTGGGTGTGTTTTTAATTGAAAATTCTAATGAATATAATAGTGAACAATGAAAGGACAGTGAAAAAAGAAAAACTGTGCGTGAAAAACTAAAAAAGAACGGCCGCTGAAAGAAATTTGCAAAACACTGTGTGCATTCCATTGAGGTCGATTAAAATGCGGCAATAATGAATGTCTTTTTACTTTTTCTTTTTTTTATTTAATGTGAACATAGCCTTATAGTACTTACCAGCTATTGTATGTCCTGCTGGAAGTGATGCATTCTTTTCTGTGTGACATAGTGCTCTCTGCTGCCACCTCTGTCTGTGTTAGGAACTGTCCTGAGCAGTAGCATATCTACTGCTTTAGGCCATGTTCCCACAACTTATATTTTCATAAAAGTACGGCCATTGTTGCCGATTGCAACAACGGCCACGATTAATACGAAAATATTTGTTACCTTGCCATGGAATCCCAGCCGAAGCGCAAACACATAGTATATGCTTCGGCCTGGATCTCTAGCAGCGCCGTAGAAAACTTACATGTCAGAAAGCCCTGTCAGAGCACACAGTGGAGTGAGGGTCTCTGGCCGCACGCTCCATTGTGTGCAGTGGGGAGTTCTGATGCGGTCACGCACGGATGCGCCTGCATTAGAACTCAGCGGCGCTGCAGTACCGGCCGGGATGATCTTTTCTGAGACTGGCCGTTCCGTGACCCGGGCGGGTCACGGAACGGCCGGTCTCATACCAAATGTGAACATAGCCTCAGATAGATCTGGACAGAAATGGCAGCAGAGAGCACCTTGCCACACTGGAAAGAATACACCACTTTCTGCAGGACATACAGCAGCTGATTAGTACTAAAAGAACTAAGTTCTTTAAATATAAGTAATTTACAAACCTGTATAACTTTCTGGTACCAGTTATTTTGAAAACTATTTTTCCCCCGCCAGAGTATCCCTTTAACACTCTGGTAAATGAAAAGCTCTATCATACATCATACATGAATAACAAATGTTTAACAGGTTTCTATCATCATGGGCAGCCCCTGTGATAGAGATTCATTTTGCTGGAGACAATGTAGCCATTTCTAATCATTTCTTCTGTACAGCATGGGACCTTGTGTGTGACAGCTCTGCGTGTTAGTGTTATACGATAGCGTACTGTTACACTTACAACCACAGCATGAAAGCCCCAGACTCATAGCTTGTTAGTAACTGTTTACCCTGGCTTATAGAGAAGGATCCTGAGGCAGCCTGTAAGCAGGTGGACGCCACTAGAATATCACAAACATTATATTATTTCAGTTCTCAAAAACTCCGTTCCCACAATGTTTTTTCCTCTCCGTTTTCTAAAAGAAAAGATTACGTCTTTCATTTCGCTGTTTGGTCGCCCATCAGTGCAATGACGGCTGTTGGTACATTATTCTAGTTAGGTGGAAAGACTGGCGTTTGGGTGTGTCTTTAATTCAATTTAGGTCCATTGAATTTAATAGTAAAAATGGTCAATTGGCGGTAAAAAAAAGAAAAACTGTGCATGACCCAAAAAATAACATCCTCTGTTTGCATAAGACGTCAGAAAATAATTGCCATGATCATTATTTTAAAATCTGCGCAGACAACGCCCATTATTTTATACACTGTGTTAATCAGACATCCATCATTCCATTGACTTCAATGCATTGCATTGCAAGTAAATCACAACAATAACGGACATCTTTTTAAATAGAAAAAGCTGCTGCCTTTTCTGTGTTTTAAACATAGTGTGAACATTGCCATACATTGCACTGCATGCTTAACAGGTACAATTCATGAATGTGGCACAATAAGCACAATTAACACTCGCACTTGACCTTATGATTGAACAATTGCAGACCACCACCTTTACCAATTCACTAATATCCTACACAGACCCAGGGGACCCCATCTTGATTGCATTCAAGATGACTTTTAGTTTATACCATTATAGTTCATACCACTTTGGGCCTTTGGGTTGCCCCAGCCAATTGTTACTGATTGCCTGGCTCCAATGTGGGTTTAGGCAACCACTAGTTTTTACTTTTTTACAAAAGTACCAGTTGAGCACACATACAAATATGTTCACCACTGAGCAGATAAAGTAGCTCTACCAGAGTAGGGTTCCTAACCATCAGGTGGCCCAAACTGTTTTAGCCTTCAGGGCCAGTTCACACGGAATAAAAGTGGCAAAATTCCGCCTGCCTCAGTGTCATACGTCTATGGGAGGGCTCGGCCCTCCAAACCTCTCCACTCAAAGAATTAACATGTCAATTTTTTTGAGCGGAGAGCAGAGGTGTGCAAACACTCCCATAGACAAACTGTATGACATTGGAATTCTGCTGTTTTTACTCCGTGTGAACGGGCCCTTATATAGAGACACTGGGAGAGGGGGAAGGTATTAGGAGTGACACTGCATATGCCGCTTTTATGAAAAATCTCTCAACTCCTCCATTAGATTTATTGAAATATACTGGATTTATTGAGAAACTTAAATCTTTCCATTCAACAATTTGTATTTTATAAGTTTTTCATATTTAACACATTTTTGTATGTTTTTTTCATCCACTTAATTCTTCTTCTACAACATGGCAGTGTGGATAAATGTATGTGCCTTGTCTTATATGGTCTCCCTTTCCCCTACCAATTGAAATTCACATCCTTGCCACAGAGAAAAAAATAACACAATAAAATGCTGGATGCCTGCAGCCACCACAAGAGGGCGCTTAGTAGCTTACTGCATACTGTTTTATTATTGAGTTTATTATATGGTCTGTATGCATTTTATTTTATCATTCAACTCTGCTTTGGCCCTTTGGTGTTAAGGGATTATTATAGAATTTGGTTATTTGTTATTAGTAAACAGCTTCGATGGAATTGTATACATTGTTTCTGATACGTACTGCAAAAGGTCACAAAGCAAAAAAAATCATATTATTTATGCTTTGCGAAACATTACTGCCAGCGCAGCTTTCTCTATGCACACTGTAGCCTTTAGAGATTTATGAATAGATGCCCTGGTTGTGAACCACAGTGATCCAATACGATGGAGTATTCCCTTCCTCGACGCTGTTTTTTCAGATACCTATTATCTTCAATAAATAAAAACACACCGCACAATTATTTCCAGCATATCTGAAAAGATCAGTGCAACCAAAGAAAGCCAACATGCCGCCCTGTCTACAGTAAACAGTTCACAGCTCTCATAGCATGGACTCTGTTTCCGCTTTAACTACTCCCACTATAAAGCCCTGCCGCAACACACTGTATGAGCTGGTTTATAATGTGCACGTCCCTTTCTGTAAAGCATAAAGTAAAGCAATAGTATGGAGGAGATATCAGCCCTCCCATAACTCTTGCTTGCAATCCCATCTACTCTAAAAGCAGCTGTGGCCTTTGTATTATTTATGGAAGGCAGGTAGAGAGAGTAACCTCCATTAAGGCATAAATGTTTAACTTTGTCATTACTGCAAAATCATTCAATCAAAGTATATAGTGTATGACTGACTATAAACCAATAAAACCAAGCCGTGAAATATAGCACAGTGCAAGACCATCCCTATTACAAAGATCATTAATCTACATATTACCATGTACAAAGAAAAAAACCCAAACATGAGTACAGGTAGAAGTTTCCCCTCAGCAAGGATTAAAGGCTGGGCAAAAGATCCCAAACTTCACACTATGCTACAGTTTACCATGAACATGGACCAGATCTGTCCTTAAAGGGGTACTCCAGCAAAAACATTCTTTGAGATCAACTGGTGCCAGAAAGTGCCAGAGATTTGTAATTTACTTCTATTACAAAATCTCCAGCTTCTGTATGTCCTTACATAATGGCAATTATGTAAGGCATTTCATAAAATTCCATTAACTTACAACTAAAAGCTGGCTGCGGGTGTTTTTGCTCAAATAAACACCATGCTGTTTTTTGGAGGTGTTTTTTCGAAAATTTAAGGCCGTGTCAAATCACCTTAAGGGTGCCCTCACGCTTGTGGTGATGTTCTGGCCTCCGAAAAATGCAGAAAAAAAAAACATAAAAGGGCCAATACGTTTTTTACATATGTTTCCGTTTTTTCTGGCAATCGTGACTTTATGTGTGGATAATCTTGTTTGTGGTTTAGGTGTTTTTATGTGCACCAAGATGGCCGAACCTCCTTTCCCTTTGCCATCACATGACCAAAAGGGTAAAAACGCCAGAAAAAAAAAAGCCATACGCACAGCAATGGGATTTTTGGAATAACCGGAACATTTCCATTGAAGTCTATAAAATACACAGTTTGTAAAAAAAAAAAAAAACTCAGCATGCTGCACTTTAGAAAATACGCCACAGAGCCCCAAAAACACCAGAGAGGAAAAAAACGCCACCAAATAACGCCATGTGTGTAAGGCAGATCATAAACTTCCACTGACTTACAGCTAACATCTGGCCACTGGCATTTTTGCAAAAAAACAAACAAAAAAAAACAACCACCATGGCATTTTTCTACGAATATAAGAAAGTGTGAAGCCGAAGGCAGCTTTTTAGTCTTGTGCTGGTTAAAAAAAGAGACCAATTACAGGAAGTCCAGGCCATCTGAGCGCTCACAGAGAAGGCAGTCATATGATGGCCGAACACATAGAGCTGTGACACTCTGGCTCTTCCTCTCAGTACAGAGATGGACCACAGGAGACTCCTATATCCTTCTGGAAGGATCCTCGCTCTATGTGTAAATATGTGTAGGTTAACCCTTACAGTGCCTTTAGCCTTGCATGGTATATCACAGTTACAATGATACAACAATATAAAACATTGTAAAAACAGGGCACATGAGTATAGGCACTCTTAAAATGTGGCATATAACATACAACACCCAACCATACAGATCCCCGTGGGACAATTCACATGTACAGTATGTATAATGAGAACAGATGTTTACTTCATTTCTGGCTGCCAATGGCTTTCCACAATGAAAACATATTTTTACCTGGGGTAGAAACCCCATAACCTCGAGCAGGTGATTACCATACTGGCTACTTGTTACAAAGTTGTTGTGTTTATGAAAAAAAAAAACTTTAATAATTTTGCCTATTCATTTTTTTTTCTCAAACTGTGTTCCACAGATTTACACAAGTTGTCTGAAACTACCCAGGTTATATTTATTTGACTGTAGTTCTAACTCAAGAAACATTAAGACGTATGGAGCTCTGTCTCTAAAGTTCCATTTCAATGAGTTTAGCCAAAACAAAAGCCCCGCTGTGCTCTACTAGGATGATGCATGTGCTCACCATGACAATATGACAGCTAGAAGAGACAGAGTCTGTACAGGACATCTGATTCCAATATACCTCAGTGTATGCAGGCTGAGGAGTGTTTACCGGTGTGATAAATGAAATAGTAGTACATACAGGGAACTTATAATATCTAGACACAGTGTTAAGGGTACCTGTTATGAAGTATAGAAAATAAAAACCCGGCGGGACCGGCCACGGGACCCCTGCTGTACTCTGGGATCTCCAGAGCTGACAGGTCACGACCCGACTGATGGACCGGCCGCTCAGCCAGTCAGTGACTTGGAGGGGACTCCACTCAATGATTGGCTGAGCGGCCAGTCTATCAATCGGGACTGGCCTTTTTCTCCGAGTCATGGCGTCAACACTAGCCTTGATCAAACAGCGGAAAAAGCTAGGTTCGATCGAACTCAAACCTAGCCGAACCTTCTGCATTTGATTCCTGATGCCTTGACGGTCCGTGCGGAAGGAGAAGACATCCCGGGGACCGTCAGGAATTCCTGCATACAGCCTATTACCTCGGCTGAATCCTGGAATTCCATCCCCGGGATGTCTCCTCCTTCTGCACGGACCGTCAAGGCATCAGGAATCAAATGCAGAAGGTTCGGCTAGGTTTGAGTTCGATCGAACCTAGCTTTTTCCTCTGTTCGATCAAGCCTAGTCATCACAAGTCGGGAGAACATGCATTCCTGAGGGGTCCCGCGGGTAGTCCCGCAGCTCACCGCAGGCACGGGGAGAGATGAGTTAATACTTGAAATCAATTTCCCCCCTGCCCCTGTCGGATTTTATAATCCGCCAGGCTTTACTTGATTCAAATGCGGTCGTGTCACAGAGGGGAGGTGGTTTCCTCCCAGTAGGGGTGGACTGTCCCGCCTCCAGTGCTTAACCCCCCTGGCCGATGCTCGTTAATAGATCGGCATTGTGCATGGAAATCGGGCCGCAGTTCAAGAAAAGGATTGCATCGGCGCCGTTCTATTCATATGCAACACTTCTAACTCCAGGTGTTATGTAAACAACATACAGTAGCTTTCAGTGATCTATAATGCGTATGCTAGTCTTCCAAATAGACTGAAATGCTGCCTACATTATATCTACCTGTGTAAAACACTTCAGTGAGCGTTTTCATTCATCCTATAGCCATGCAATAAGACTGAGCAAAATCCGTATACTCCTATGTAATCAGTAATCAGCAACTTTCTTCACACTGTTTCTATCAATTTCTCCTAAATTTAGAACAATGATATTACATGAGAAATGGCATTTAAAGGTCACACCAGAACAGCAGTTTTTTTATTCTAATGTTGATTATGACTGTTGTATCAGGTTTCAGCACCACTTCTATTGCAATTAGAGGCTGCTGAATTATTGATAGAAATATGATAAGAAATACTGATATCTCTGAAAAATCATATATTCTGTAAATAAATAGATGGATAACTAGTACACTAAAGACAAACAGGTAGATACAAGGCTCATATCAGAACCCAGAGCAGTCAGGTAGTAACCAGATCTCATTTCCTGCTCTACATATGGATGCCTTTGTTAGTTTTTTCTCACACAGGATAGTAGTAAAAACTATATAAGACACTGCTGCATCCCTTTGCCAGCAGGACTTGTTCCTTACTTTTGTGGCCAATCACAGGAGAGCACCTACTACTCTCTACTATGCCATGACATTTTGTTTGAGTGCTACATAAGCAGAAAGGAGCCAAATAGCAGAGTATTACAGCAAAGAAAGGGTTACTTCATAAAAGAGGCTCTGGCCTAAGCAGTAAATTACTTAAGAAGATTCAACAGTAGCAGAGAGGATCACAGTAAGGTAAGGGTATGTCATATCAGCAGCTCTGCTCTAAGCATTGAATTGCCAATAAAGATTATAAGAAGGACACAGCCTATGGCTGTATTCATTTTCTCCCGGATTCTCTAGGGCTGCATCCAACTTCTTCAACCATCAGTATGCAAATGTTGAATGGGCAGACTTGAGCATGCTCGAGTTGAGCCTATCCCTAATGATTAGTAAAGTGAGGGGGGACAGTTGAGTACATTCCAGAGCCAGTATATACATAGTAAAAATATATACGTTTTTACACAGGATCCTCTGGAACACCATATGAACCCTCTGGAGCAGGCAGACAGGCTCGGGAGGCATGCACTCCGTCCAGGCTTTCTCCACTACATAACACCAAGCTTCACCCCCACATCCTGGGTTCCATCTTGGACTGTCTTTTGTTAGATTAAATTCCCCTAAGAACAGGCAGTGGGCAGGAGTTCAGAAGATTATTTATATGAATAGTCCCACCAAGACCTAAAACGGCCTAACAGAGTATAAAGAAAATGGTGACATTTTTCCAGACAATAGTAAGGCACTGGCCACCATAAAATGACAGTCACGGCAGCACCAGCTACAGAGACTGCTGCACATGGCAAGTTTGCCTTTGTAACTGCCCTATGTGGCTTATTTTAGTTCTAAAAATCTTATCATTGGTGGACAGTGTCACTGGGGTGGGGCTTCTCTGCTGTTGAGTCCCCTCTCCTCCCTCCTGTGACATCACAGGGGTGGCGTAGAATACAGTGCCGGGCCTACAAAAAACAGTGTCAACCTAGCTTTAGGCTCTCTTCACATGGCACAAGATTATACACACAGTTGTTGCTGTATGTTGTCCCACTCATTTTAATGGGTATTACAGGCCCATAGTTGTTTCATTGGCAGAATTTTAAGGCATCAATTATTAAAGGGGTATTCTGGAAAAAAAACATCATTTTTAATTCAACAGGGGGGTCACACAGCTATAGAGATTTGTAGATGTAGATTTGCACTGTATCAGACTGGAAATAATCTACCACTTCTTGCAGGACATACACCAGCTGACAAGTACTGGAAGAATTGAGATTTTTAAATAATTTACAAATCTGTATAACTTTCTGACATCAGTTTATTTGAAAATATTTTTTCTAACTGGAAGACCCCTTTAAGTCTGATAAATCCTCTTTATAATTAACTTGTTTAGAAAACACAAATATTTTCTTCTCTGCATTTGCCGACCCTTTGCTTTTCCAAACAATTTAATTTCAGATGCTTCAATTTGACTTGTGGGGTCATGAGATTTGTGCCGTAGGTTAGGCTTGGCCATGAACCAAAATTGTAACCTAATTTATCTGCTGTACTGCACAAATCTGAGACAAAAATCTCCTTTCCAGACAGAAGGAACACCTCTAAATCTTTCCAGAAGGATATGCGATGACAGCTAATTATCCTCCAATTTGTCTACGGGCTAATCACAGAAGATATCTGGCAGGTAGGACAGCTTTGAGACCACCATAATTCCCCTTGTGTTGTCAAATAACAAGTCATTATTCTAGCTCAAGATACAAACCAGTTACACCTAATGTATAAATCCATTTACAGATCCGCAACACAGATGCTATTAAGGCAGCTCCCAGGGTTAAAATCTTAAGTCATAACTCATGTTAAAATCTAAACACGCAAGATTAATATATAAAGTGGGTGAAACTAAAGATCCAGATTTAATCATCAATTGTAATATAGTCATATAGTAATATAGCTATTTGTAGCTCATTCTAATTATTTGCAATGTTTATTTACAAGTATTTTTACGTTTAAAAAATCCTAATAGTCTGTAAGCTCATGCATGAGAGCAGGGCCCTCACTCCTCATATATGGCTGATAATTATATGTATATCTCTGTAATGTCAGATTTATGTCTATGTATGTACCTCCAGAATTGTAAAGTGCTGCGGAATCTGTTGGCGCTATATAAATAAAAATTATTATTATTATTATTATTATTATTATTACTTACCACACGGAAACCATTTACAAGCAGGCTGTTAGCAGACACTTGTATACTAAAGATATGGCTTGTACGATTTTCTCAGCTGAACTTATTAGCATATAAATTGTTCCTCCAGCCTCTACTATTTATTAAACTAATAAAAAAAAAAAAAAACACAAAATAAAAATAAATAAAATTAAATAAATAAATAAAAATCTGATCATGGCAACTTGTTGGTGGTTTCCACTGGGAATTTCAACCTGATAACATACAATGTTTGAGATCTGTGTCAGATGTTGTAAAGCTATAGATATAACCAGTATGAATTGTGATCACCCTGTATAGAACTCTAGTGAGACCACATTTTGAATACTGTGTACAGTTCTGGAGACCTCATCTACAAAAAGATATTGATAAAATAGAACGAGTCCAAAGATGGGCTACAAAAACGGTGGACGATCTAAAGTATAAATTTATCAGAAAAGACTTAAAGGAGAACTCTGACCAAAATAAAAAGTCTGCTGCAGACAGGGAGTGCATTGTGCACCCCCTGCCTGCAGTGAATATTTTATTTCGGCTGGAGTTTTCCTTAAGAATGCCTTTACACGTACAGGATCTGCAGAAGATTTGATGGCTCAGATTTGAAGCTGCAGATTTGATGCGGCTGATATCATTGTGACTTAAAGTGGTTACCCACATAGGAGCTTAAATTAAATGCTCCCAAACCTAGCTGTTCCCACTGAGTATTTTGAGCCATCTCCTGTCTTTCTAGCTGCTGCAATTCCTGAGTTACAAGTTTTTTCTAAAAGGCGATCTATATCCAAGATGGCAGCGGCCAGGAAACTACATTTGCCATCATGCATCTCCCTGATTGGTCCCTTTGTACTTGTTTGCTTAGATCTCAATAGACAGCTAATCTGGCCCTCAGAAAGGAGATCACATGTCCTGTGTCTACAAAGGGAGGGGGGGGAGGGGGAGCAGTGGTTTGTCAGAGTGGACACAGAGAAGATGATTTTTGATGTCCAGAGCTGGTAAGTATGAGAAAAAACAGGCAAAGGGTGCAGACAGGAGTGGGCAATTTCTCAGCTGTGCCATGCCATTGCAGCTGGAACATAACGCTAAAAATGACATCCGTTGGTCGGCAGCCGGACACGGGAACGATGCTACGGAGGCATGGGGTTGGATAAATTCATTCCTGCCTTTCTCCCTTTTTTCAATTTCACAGGATTTCTCCTTTAAGTTTCTATTAAATATCGCTTTAACATATGTGCTTTCTTTTATTTTGGGGGCCATGTAATTTTAGTTATTTACATATATGTTTCTTCATAGCTCTTTGAAATGGTTTTGTGTATGATGTTAGACTTGACTTCTGCGCAGTATAGTTTTACCATTTATTTTAGGAATTATTGAACTGCGTTTTTTTTACTGCAAAGCCCCAGGCATATAATATTATCTTATGTGTTGAAAGCAATAATCCACTAAACTTCACTGAAAAGGTAATTGTTTCGAGCAGAAGTACGCTAGATCAGTGAAGCTGTAGTGTAGAGTTTTACAGAGAATCTTCTTTCTCTCAGTACGGAGGGAATTAAACAGAATAGGTGAACAATAATGTTTGCGTCAGTCTTAATGCTCGCACTGTTCCCCGCATCCATGAAAAAGGCAGCTGTGCGGAAAAGACGTATAGAATCCAATACATCTAACAGGCGCCTGAGCCACTTTCAGCCCGGGGAGAAGCTTTAAAATGAAAATAGTTAAGAGTTTAAATAGTTGAGTCTCGAAGCCGACAGAAACCATTCAATAGATAAGTGAAGACGAAATGAACAACATTCAATATATATGCGGCTGCCCTTTTTTTGCTGCAGTACACATCAGGTTGTGAAAATGTCAAGGAATTGATAAGGTGAGATCATCTGCCGCTTCTGCTGTGTTAGCTAAATGTAATAGATAGAACTGGATTCAAAAGAACTATTTCTTCACAATGTAAAGAGAAATTGCAATGGTAAACATTTACAATCCTGAGGCTTATATATTTTACATGCTGTTAGGTAAACAAATTCTAAAAGGAAAAAGAGAAAGTGTGCTATAAGGCTGGCGAGGCAAAACTAAAGGCTATTACACAGGCCCATCTGGAGGAGCAAGTGAGCGCCAACCTGTCCCGTCATTGCTCGCTTGCTCCTTGTTCCTTGCTTGCTGCCAATGCTATTGCAGACGCCGACAGCGAGCCGGGGGGTGAGGGGGGTGTTGGTGGGGGATCAGGAAGAGCTGCTAAAGATCATCCAGGAAGCCCACAGGAGATAGCGGCGGCCTGTTGCCGCTGCTCCTAGTACACAGAGCAGACCGTTGCTTCCGTTCTAGTTTTTTCAACATTTTGAAAGACAAGGGTCTGCCGACATTGTGCATGTCGATTGATTGTTGCCTTTTAACAGGAACTTTTACACCAAGCAATTATTGGCCGAAGAGTAGGGTGTAACAGGGCCTTAAGAGTGGAGTCAAAAGGAATGGGACATATACTGTAAAGGAAAAACTTATACTGCTGCTTCCTGCGGGATTCAACTCTGGCTTTGCCTTGAACACTGCAGTGCCAATATTGTTAAAAAAACAATTCTGAACACATGGCATTGTACAACCTATATAGCACATAAAGCGGACTAACCATTGTCCGAATGGTTTTTCCAATTCCTGTTAGTTAACACCAGAAATCTAATGTACTGTAATGCAATGTAATGTCATGCAGTGCTCTACAGAAAAACAAGGGGCAAGAACACCCCTGCGAGACCCTGTGGCTTGGCGCATAATTCCCATTCATTTTTAAGGCTCTTTTTTTGTATCAGACATTGATTATAAGGGATGCTATGTCTAACTAGAGGCAGTGAGAATCATTTTTCTTTTTTTTTTTCTTTTGGAAGGATTCTTTGCAGTCTTTTTGTCATTGAGCCCAACATGGCTTATAAGACTCCATCTGCCAGTTTGGTGGTCTAATCTAGAGAACATACAACCCCCTCAGTCCTACATCAAACTGGCATATAATTCCCAGACATGTCTAATCTAGCTACTATCAGCTGGACCCTGAAGATAAGCTTGACAAAAGACCTTAATATACAATAGAAAGCCTTTTGTTCTTATGGGTTTGGAAATAAACAATAAGCTCTATTTATTTTTGGATAATGCCAAGCCCCAGCAGCATGTTCTCTACACAATTTAGCTGTTGTCTCTTGTCCTGCCATGACTTAATAACAATCAATAGACCACAGTTACAACACTCCTTACAGCCTCACTAAATGTCGGACAGTCCGTCACAGCATCTTGCAGTGTTCTAGCTTTTCTGCCACTTACAAAAACTGTCTTGAGTACTGCGACTTAACTTGTCATGTTGATAAAATGATCAATATTCTCAAACTCTTTAAAGCTGCCATCTAGAGAACTCGGCTATGTACAGGGATGTGCTCCTTGGCCTCATCTCAGATAACTCTTTGACATACATTACTGCCTGCTTTACAATGCTAAATGATCTTACATGTCCCATTAAGGGTTTAATGTATCTAAATGTACCTTGTGTCTCATTTTTTTTTTTATTAATTTCATAAAATGTAATATATGCTAATGAAATAGTATTTGTGGAACTGGGCGGTGACTGCACCTGGTGCACTAGGTGTCATGATCCATCGCTACAAGCAATGAAGTATAAGAAAACATGTTTTATACCGGAGCCTCTACAGACTTACAGGCATAAGGAGAGATAAGGGTCTATTACCATGTATTTTATAGGCTCGATAATATATTTATCTGCTGACTAGGGCTTGAGATGGCGCTAAGACGTCCTGCTAGGAGAAAAATGGTAAGAGCAGTTCTCTAAGGATAACTTCTCACCATGTTTGCTGTCTATAAATTCATGTTATACTCCTGCGGTTGCAAATGTCTAGGTTGTAGTTGACTGTATTTTTCATTATAGGTGAAACTCCAGGATGCTGACGCACAGAAGATTAAACATATTATACAGTAAGGTAAAATATATGTTCTATAATCCCCTCTCCTATAGATTATGTAATCAGTCTCCTTCCCGAGTTCTGAGTCTGCTGCCTTCTTCTCAAGACACAGAAAAACGGGTGTGAGCTGTTCACTCCATCCCTGCTCTCATCTCCCTTTTTCTCCCTGATTCCTTCAGAGATGCTGATTACAGCATCACAGAGTGCCAGGGACAGCCATTGAACTGAAGACAGCAGCTCCATTCTGGATCATAGAGGGTTTCTAAGCAAGAGATTTCTCGGTTATGTCATATACCCCTATAGGTCCTATGGAAAATGTTGTTTTATTATGAGACAACCACTTAAATAATGCACCCTAATGTATCAATAGTTGATTAGCAGGGTGCTGACACCTGCCCCCCTTGGCTACTATTCACTTCAAGAAGCAGTACACTGGCACCACTGCTTTCCGTCTCTATTCTCACTTTAGTGCAGACAACGAACAGGTGATCAGCAGAAGAGTTTAGTGGCAGCACCCCGCTGATCAACTATTGATTAGTTTATCCTGTGGATAGGCTATCAATTGAGAACATATCTCCTAAACATATATAAATAGTGTTGAACGAGCATGCTCTGACGCTGCTCAGGAAACTGACAGCTGATTGGCATGAATCCCTGTCTAGTTACTAATCTGTTTTGCAGAAAGCTATTATTACATTAGCTATCCATTTTTTTTTTTCGTTCTAATGCTATATACTGTATATAGCACCTGAACAATTGCTGGTCCTCTATCCACACTGTGAAGTAGAGGGCACCTGGAAAAATGCCTCTGCCATTGATTTCAATGGGGCTCATTACTTGAGGCAAGCACTTAAGCATTAAAAAAAACTCAACTTGAGTAACAAGGCATTTTACTACTCGCTCAACTGTATAAAGAACAAATGTCAATTAACAATGAAAAAAAAACAAAAAAAACACCAATCTCTCTAGTGGCATTGTATTATAGGCAGTTTTGTGGCACTAGAATTTAGAATGTGGGGCAGTAGGGTCTGGTATTTTTAGTTAGAGGATAGACGGCCAGAATTTGTTACCTAAATGTGATCTGTGATGCACTGTTTGCTGTGGATGAATAGGAATAGGAGCACAGCACTGATGAAGCCAGGGACAATACACCTTGATTCATTACACATATGTGTATATAGGTGTACTCTTATTGCCTTTAACAAACAAGAAACCAATTTGTTGGTTGTTCAAATAAATTATACAGGTCTAAGAAACATTGTTAGTCGGCTGCATATATCTCTATGTGTAAATAAGGGATTTGTGGCTGACAGGGATGTAAGATAAGGGCCACACAAATGATCCAGTGATTGTTCATGTGTCCCTGTCTGCATGATAATCGAGCCTTGTAAAGACCTGATCGCTGATCAACTAGATTTACAGGCATTGTTCAGCCCGTCTAAAAGGCTTGACCGGGAAGATTGCGTCAGATTTAGATAATGAGGAGGATGAAAAACATTCAATGGTTTTTATAGTACTAATGAACACCCTAAATCTACATCTCTTACATAAACCTACCTGCCTAGACTATAGAAGCAAATGGTGCGTTACATGCAAATAGGAAATCAATGCCAAAAATCTTTTTTTTTTTTTTTTTTTTTTACAAATCACGACTGCATTTGTAATTAAAATAGACTATTATTCAGGGAAATATCAGAAATACAAGCCTCATTGTTCCTTACATTGACCCTGTAAGACCTTTATTGACTACTGAACATGTTCATAATGGTTTTTACAATGGTAAGAACAGTATCATCTAGAAATGTAATGCCCTATGCTTCAATAGATTATCACTATTATCATTTCTTAGTGTGTCCCATACCCCCAGTTAATTCCATAATTTTATTGTTTCCATCATATACACTGATATCTCATTATCCTAGCCTTCTATCTGCTCTGCACTCTTTATGCAGAAACTTATCCTTTATCTCCATCCGACGTAATGTAATTGGCACAATACAGAATTTAATTGGTATAATAGAGAATTTGAGCAGCGGCTTCACACTTTTGGTAGGAATCTTTTACAAAGCTATAACCTCTTCACAAGTTTACAAATGATTCATCATGCTTCATCAAACATGGGGACAACAAGCATATTTGTACAACACTAGTATTAAAATGTTACAGTGTTCTTTTTATGAATGGGAACAAGATATTGAAATATAAAAAGGATTGTTATTCATTAAAAGAATGGCCGGAAGCTGTTTGATCTGTACCCCATGTAGTTGCCACCCTGCATTACTGCAGCTTCAGCTGCTATAGGAGTGAATAGGAGCTGAGGCTGCAGTAACTCAGCACCACCAGCACATATACTATGGGGCTAACTGCTTCCATCCCTGTTTCCTGTGTGATGCAGATACAGCTGATCAGCAGGGGTGGCAAATGTCTGCACCCTGCTGATCATAAATTAATAGTATATTCTGTTGATGTACAATCCAAGGTATTTTCCTGGAAAAGCACCTATAAAGGGGTTTCCCAATAAAGCAAGGGCCCTATTACACAGGATGATTATCATTAAAAAATCATTAAAAAATCTTTCATGTGTCGTTAATCGTTGATTTGGATTTAACTCTAAAATCATTTTTAATCGTTTGATTATCGTTTGCTGTAATTCCACATTGGTTCGCTGTAATTCTGCATTCGTTCACTAATTGTTCACTGTAATTCTAAATCATTTCTTTTATTATTATTATTTATTTATAAAGCGCCCTTAATTTCAGAACACTATACAAGCGACAGGGGTAACAAACAGGAACACTACAAGATCAAAAACACATTACATGAAGGTAAATAGCAGACTGATACATGGGAGAAGAGGACCCTGCCCGAGAGGGCTTACAAGCTATACAATCTATTCCTTCTTTTGCTGGGATCAGATGGAGTAAACTATCGTAGTTATGATCGTTGTAATGATCGTAACTATTGACTATTGAACGATTTCAGGTTAACGATAAAATATCTCGTTTTCGATCATTTATCATTAATCGTTGTAAATCGCTTAGTCTAATAGGACTCTAAGGGGCGATAATCTGCTTTGTAATAGAGACAACGATCATCGGCTGATCGTTGTTTTAGGTTTGGACCTGAAATCGTCAGGCGCCGAGCAAGCATTGCTGGCGGCTAACGATTCCCCAAATACCTTACCTCACCCCACTCCCGGTCTTCTCTCCTGTGCTCCGCAACTTCTTGGTCCCGGGGACTGCAGGCTGACAGGCTGCTCAGACCCTGCTGCAGCTGAAGACCGGGAGCAGGTAGAGGTAAGGTGTCAGGTGTTTGGGCAAGGGCTGCATGGACATCACTAATGATTTTCCGCACAATAATCGTGAAGTGTAATAGAGCCCTAATTGATGGCATATCCCAAGATGTTCTGACTGTGAAGCTACAACTGCCAGGATCCTCATGATCCTTAGCATGAAGGTTCTGCAGTTCTAGATGCCTATCATTTTAGCATTTATCATTCCAGGTGTTTTGATCGGCCAGGTTCCAAATGCTGAGACCCCCCCACCGATCTCTCAAATAAAGAGGCAGAAGCACTCACCATACTGTGGCAATTCATGTCTACTTGGCGCTTGTAAGAATTTCTGTGCCTTATTAATATCTTCTTCCTTTTCTTGACTGCTTACTTTTTACATCTGAACATTTAAATGAATCTTTATTTTAGTTCATTGATTTTATTACATTGTGCATTGTGGGTGTCTCGCAATGTTTGCATTCAAAGAGAGATCTATCACTGCATCTTCGACAGGCAGCACATATTGTTCTTGAAATTGGATTCTCAGATTAAAATGGACCTGATAAAAATCTATAAAATAGGATAATGCATTGAAAAATGATTACAAACAGGGTCAGGGGTGTACACAGATGAGCGATGCCTCCATTCCTTAACTCTGAGGTTAGAGAAGGCTAGGTTTGACATGGTGAGTGATCAACCTCATCTCCATAATAGCCACATGAGTTGCCTTTCAATGGGTTTATTGTGCTTCAGTTGCATCCGTTTTCATCAAATACATCAGTGTAACTTTTTTTTGGACGAACATAAAATCTGTTCATACGCAAATTTTGTGTCCGTTCCAAAAATTGGAATATGAACGTAAAGGGCACATCTTTTTTTTTTTCTACATTATAGTCAATGATGACGGATCTAAACGGAAGGTATTTCCTTTCAGGTCTGTTTACAAGTTATCCATAATCATTCATTTTTTTCGCTTAGCATGCGCAGCAGAGGAGGGAACCAGGAAAGAATATAAACTCATTTAAACTGACCGAACAAGTTTTTTTTTAAAGTCCGTCGATTTATAAAATAAAGCAGGACTTTTCCCCTGAGTCGTGCCTTCTGGCGGGGGTCCCGAGGCCGGTCCTGCCGCTCACCATAGGCATAGGGAAAGGTAAATTTGTATTTGTAATCAATTTCCCCCATGCCCCCGCCGCCAGCTACCTGATTTTAAAAATCGCCGGACTTCTACTTTAAAGTCAAAATGCAAATGGACCATTAGAAAGAACTGATAATTTTTGCAATCAGTTTGCATTAGTTTGCTCATCAGTTTGTGCTTATCCCCTCATTTAACCCCTTCACATCAGCCATACGGCTATATACATTCCTGCTACACATACCCCATGCAACAGGAACATAGTTAAATGTTCCTGACTCTGAAGGGGTTTTAATGTGTGCAGGGCTGTTTTAATGCGATTGACCCTGCACACATTTGTGTCCCCAGACCGGGGAATGACTGGAAGCCGCGGTCACGCAGCTGCCTGTCATTAACCCTCTTAAACGTCATGATGCATATCGATCAAGGCTTTTAAGATAGTCAGTGACAGGACAAGTACCTGTCACTGACTGATCGGAACCTGCGCAGCATGGCTGCAGGGGTCCCGCTCACTTGTACCGGCAGGCAGGGGTAAGCCACTTACTTTCGTCCTGTCAGATCTTTGATCTGTAGATAGAGTCTGCTCTATAACAATATTGTTCCCGCACAGTGAACAGCATACATGAAAAGCGAAAAAAAAACCCACCAGAATTGCTATTTTTTTTTAAATGATATATATATATATATATATATATATATATAAAAACTAGAGATCATGGTGCAAAAAGTGACACCCCAGCCAGCCCTGTTGGTGGAATAATAAAAGCACTATGGCTCTTAGAAGGCGGGGAGGAACATTGCTTCAATATGACCTGGACATCTGGGCATCAATGACCTCGGTCATGAAGGGGTTAATATGGACGAATCTGTTCATGAATGAGACAAATGCAGATGTGAACCTAGCCTTAAGGGGTTGTCCAGCGAAAATCTTTTTCTTTCAAATCAACTGTTGTCAGAAAGTTATATAGACTTGTAATTTGCTTTGAATAAAAAAAAAAAATCTCAATCCTTCCCATACTTATTAGCTGCTGTATGTCCTGTAGGAAATGTTTTATTTTCAGTCAAACAGGAACTGATCAGAGCAGAAGAGGCTTTCTATGAGAATCCCTATAGAAAACCTCTTCTGCTCTGGACAGTTCCTGTCTTGGCCAGAGATGTCAGCAGAGAGCACTGTGTCAGACTGAAAATAAAACATTTCCTGCATGACATACAGCAGCTAATAAGTGCACTTGAGATTTTTTAATAGAAGTAAATTACAAATCTATATAACTTTGTGACACCAGTTGATTTGAAAGAAAAAGATTTTCACAGGACAACCCCTTTAAAAGGGAGAAAAGAGAAAGGTTTGGTACTGTGTTAGCCGGTGAAAAAATGTTTTTGCTCTACTGGGCTTTTTTGTCTCTCTGAGGGCAATAAATGCTATGGAAATCCCCCCTAAACTGCTCAGTACTGCTCGATTATGTACTTCATGCTACTGCTCCTTGTGAGGCTGTGCTATAGAGATAAATGCGGGCAGGATCTCTTATCTGTGTGCTGTTTATGGGAGACATCGTATCAGCCAGTCTACACCAACTTGCACTGGGACAAATAAGGACAAATTAATCTGCATAGGGAAAAATTGGTGAAAATTCCATATACAAATTATATAACTGCAAGATTGTGCTACTTCTCATGTACACCTATGACAGCTTATACCTTAAAAGACAGGTATGCTTCAACTTTTCTGTATACGTGTTCTACCATTATCAAAATTGACACCTATATAAGTCTTAATGGTCCAATAACAGAATAGGAAAGTTCCTGCTGTTGTGTTCAAAGCTCTTCAGAAGAATATGAGATGAAACGTCTGCTGACTCCCCTAGTGGTGATATCCTTTACTTGTTGATAAGCTGCAGGGGGGCTGAAGGGATCTCACTGTCCCTCTGCCAGTCCTGGGGTTAGTCCATAGATATATGGAATTGGACGTACACATAGCTTCACTTCTTATAGACAAGTATAGGTCCATCATATAAAAAACTGTGAGATACAAAGTGCTGATACCATGAATGACATTGGTTTCTTCCGTTTGTTATGTCCTGTGTAAGCATACCCTCAGCACTGAGTGACCCTGGGAGATAATGCTGCTTTCAGCACCAATGCTGTTGATAAAGAATGAAGACCAGACTTGTTCATTAATAATGCGTAAGCTTAAACCCTGAAAGCCTGATACCTAGCAGCCCATTACCTCAGGTTGTAGGAAATGATTTATCAGCAAATATTACATGACATACTGATAGTTTTAGCTTAGTGTATAGGCTGGAAATACACATTGCAACATTGAGAGGCATAATGTGAAGATCTGGTTACAGCTTCAGACCAAGGAAGCTTACGTTTTCTACAGAAGCCTGGAGAATGGCTGGGCTTCTCATGGAAAGACAAGGTCACAGATAAGCAAGCCCTGTCAGCGAACATGTGTGATCTTGTCAGGCCCCAGCCATTGTAAACACTTCTTAATGGCAACTTTCAGCATTCAGCATAGAAGAAAAGTGTTCCCATCCCCAGTTCAGATGACAGTGATGTCAACGCTTTTTGTAGACGATGATGTCACCAGTGCACAACCTCAAAACTTACTGCTATGCAGTCATAGTCTGCTGGTGCTCTGCTATAATAATGGACGTGGCGGGGAACACTCATAGAATGATCTCACTAGAATATATGATTTATACATACTGTATCATGGATATTGGGTCATATTATCAAATCATAAGCTAAATACCAACGCTGCCGTCCTGCTGAATCCCACAGGTTTTTTATTTTTTTTATATGACTTCTTTATCATATTTGAACTTGATGTGTGTAACTGTGTAACACATTGTAGTATGATCCATCTGATGTATACTGGTTCCATATACAATACTGTATATATGACTTTATCATTTCCATCATCACACGTCCAATATTCCACATTGACAACTGTCAGTCTTGTCTGCTGTACTTTCTGCTCTGCCTCCTCTATCTGTAACCATCTCTCCCTGGCAAATCTGGGGCACCTACTTTTTGCTGTCTCTATGAAGGGTGCTGTGAACACATGCCAGTCATTGGTTGCGCAGGATTCACACTTCCCCCGTGTTTGACATCTGAAGACATTGTACAGAAATCTTACATACATTACAGGAAGTGTAGACTGGAGAGGAGATCAGGCTAATATGTGATGGATCTTCTGTAACCCAGACATTCATCTCCGGCTCAATGAGGCGTGTGGGCTTACTATAAATACACTTTATGATGAGGACATGCTTGCAGGCTCTGTAGGATATCCCCTCTTGTTTCCTAGTAGTAATAGGACTCTTCCTTCTCTTATGGGGTTAATACTCACACATGGAGTTCTGCATCCATATCTGTGTTACATAATAGATTGTAACTGGAAGGCTGAAATATCCAATATACAACTGTATTCATAGTATCCTTCAGGCATACACATATTATTGTAACAACACAGTAGAGGTGACCCTAGCCAGTGGAGCTTACAATCTAATGGGCTGTAGTGCTATAGTATTCAATGTAAATCAATCAAAACAGACAATAATTTCTATGAATCTTCAGCATATATTATTAATACATCCCAATAGAGGTGATCCTATCCAATAGAGTTTACAATCTAATACTGTAGACTAATGATCTCTGTATATAAGGAACACACAGACATGACACTGCTAGATAAGCCCAAATACAACTAATTGTAATGCCAAAGAGGTTCTGCAGCAGCTAAAGTCGTACTCTTAAGTTTAATGGCAGTATACAAAAGTGTGACTTACCCTCAGGGTTGGCACTGATGAAGACCCGGACGCTTTTCCCTGTTGGCACAAGGTGTGGGGGCATTGCAGAGAGGTTCCCAGAGAAGGCTGCTCTCCTGATGGCAGAGTCCCGGGGGCATGGTGCCCTACTGCTCGCTCCAGACGGCCACATGGCATCTGCCTCACACACACATGCCAGCTACAAGGAGTGAAGTAGGCGACTCACTGCTGGGCAACTTCTTACCCGCTGGCACCCACATCTAAATGGCTAATTGTCTGCAGATAGAGAAGGGCCATGCCAACTTATTGCAAGAAGAGAGCAGAGTGACAGGGAAGGGTTAACTCCAGCGATCCCGGCATCACAGGAAGCAGTAAGCATGCCCCATGGACTCGGGGTGCCAGGCTGACAGTGCCAGCAGCTACACACCGAGCTGGTTCTCTTGCAGTCAGGATCAGCAGCTACTACTACTGCTACTGCTGCTATTACTGCTGCTGCTGCTGCTGGGAACATGTGACTTGGGAGAATCTTCATTCCCTCATCTCCCTCCTCTCCCCTGCCCAGCTACAAGGAGGCAGAGAGGAGGAGGAGGAGGAGAGGAGGACCACTGGCATCCACCGCGGGAGGCTTCAAACTGCCCACCTCTCTGGGCACTGCAGACTGAGGGACCACAGGCAGCAACACCTGGACTGGCAGATGATAATAGCCATCACAGCCCTGTACAGGATGTCATTGGAACATAGCAGCTCACCCTTTCCCTGCCAGAACTATTTTTGCTGTTATGAATTATAGTTTTTTTTTTGGCTGTTTACATGTTATATGTAATAAATGTATCCACATCTAGGTTTGTTTATATTTGTTTATATAAATATTATTGCAATGATTGTTTTTCTGGATCGTTTATATAGTTTTGAAGTTGACTCTTATTTTTCATGTTACTTTTTTATTTATTTACTATTTATTTATTTTTGCACAATGACTAAATAATATGTTTGAATGCTATACAGTAAAGGCCCTATAATCGCCCTGTGGAATAGGAGGCAATGATCAGCAGACATCGTTCATGTCGGCTGATCGTTGCCTCCTATTCCACAGGACATGTTGAAAGACAAATGACTTATATAGCAACTATCTGCTGATGTTGCTCTGTGGAATAGGAGCGGCAGCAGCAGATCGCCACTATATCCTATGGGCTGCCCGGACGATCGGTGATCACCCGGGGAAGCCCCCCTGCACCTCCCTCTGGCCCTCCCTGCACTCACCCGCTTGCTGCTACTGCGTGTAATAGCGGCAGCAGCGAGTGGGGAATGAGGAGCAAACGGGCGCTGACAGCGCTCGTTTGCTCCTCTTGTCGGCCCGTGGAATAAGGGCTTAAGGGTCCTATTGCACATAAAGCGATTTTTAATGATAAACAATAAACGATTGCAAACTTTATCGTTCACCTGAAATTGTTCACCATATTACACAGAACGATAGTCGTTAGTTACGATCGTTACTATGATCGTTTCTGATCCCAGCAAAACAATGAACAATGTGCTATTACACTGAACGATTAGTGAAAAATAAGCGAACGAATGTGAAACTACAGCGAACGATTAGCGATAATTTTACGTTCAGATCTAAATCAACGATCAACGACATACGAACGCTTTTTCGATCGTTGTCTGCAATTACATAGAATGATTATTGTTTAAATTTGAACGATATAACGATTTCTCGCACGATAATCGTCCCGTGTAATAGGACCCTAAGATTGGTTGTGCCGTCATCCAGGTCTGTTGGCAGAGACATACATGACAGTTAAGGATAAGGGTTGCTGTTTTTCATTTTTCTGGATCATTTCTTTATTTGCTTTAAAAGTTAAAGCAAGAAATCAGCAATACGCTGATGCATGCACATAAGAAGGAATAGACCAGAGGGGACTCATTGGCTTCTATAGAAAAGAATTCTAGGCATGCTCTGTGACCTGCCCATACGTCATTGTGCATGGAGGGGGAAATATGAATAATGTGATAATTATAGATTGTGACTGTGATTTCCTCCGCTTTGTTTTTAGGCACCGCCTCCTTCAACTGTCAATCATTCTGGAGAAGGCGGTGGCCTGAAGATGCAGCGGCTGGGCGGGAGAACAGAAGAGGATGCCGGATTACAGCAGCAGCAGCACACTAGATAAGTTTGCACTGCTGTGTGATCATCTGAGAGCACAGAGATATGCATATCGGTCAGTTTACCTCTATCATTATTGCCCTCACATCCCCTGTATACACAGGAGATGTGCTGCTGATAATAAATTTTAAAGCAGCCAAAGATCGGCCATTTCCCCTGTCCTCGGCTGGTCACTGACAATTCCACATGGCAAGTTAACGGCCGTAGGCGCGTTTCTGGCAACACTCCTAAACTATAATGGCCCCATGTAAAAAGCCCTATGGGTAGCTGTCAGGTCAAGGAGACACATGGGGGGACATGTATGAAAAGGCGAAAATGCCTTTTTTAGGTGCAGATGGGGCTGTTTGGCGTAAAAATATTTGCAAATGGTATTTTTGCGAATATTTTTTTGCATCGGCCTCATCTGCACCACCTTCGCCAGTGGGGCAGAGAGGGGGCGTTACAGGGAATGCGGCAGCACTCAAAGGGGGCTCAGCCTCTGTGTGTGCCGCATTTATCATTTTTCCGGTGGAAAAATGATACTGGCGTAGGTTTCAAAACTTTTAGACCGACGGGCTCTGTGCGATTGGGATTTATGTAAAGGCAATGCACCTCTACATAAATCCCCGAAGCTGCAGGGACATTTGTAAGCCCAGCGTAAAAAACGCCAGACATCATAAATGCCCCCCATGGTATCTTACATTTATCTAGTAGTTCCATAATTTGAAAACGTTTTTATTCTCTTGTGTAAAGTGTCAAAGACATGTTCCCAAGCTCTTGAAATACAGCAAGCAGGAACACTTCTACACTCATCCCTCCCCATCAAATAGAAAGTTACCATATGTTTCCTTGCCCAAACAGCCATCTTACTGTGTCAACATTTTGGAACATGAATTAAAGGTGACAGATTCACTTTAAGGGTAGCTTCACACGTAGCGTTAATAACGCTGCGAGTTGGCTAGGTCCTGGCAGATCACTTTCACTGCATACACACAGCGGTCTGAACTGCATGTATGTAATTCTGCCGGCCGCTTAACCCCTTCTGTTGCCGCCCGGCTCCTGCTCCCGCTCTGTATACATTACCGGTCCTCGCTGCACGGGGTCCCGGAGCACTGCTCTTCCGCCTGGCCAATCAGTGTGTTGCCCTGCCGCAGCCACTGATTGGCCGGGCAGGAGAGCATTACGCCGGATCCCCGTGCAGCGAGGACAGGTAATGTATACAGAGCGGGAGCGCAGCCTTGCGGCAGCTGAAGGGGTTGAGCGGCCAGCAGACCGCTCGTTCAGACCGCTGTGTGTATGTAGTGAAAGTGATCTGCCAGGACCTATCCGACTCGCAGCTTTATTAATGCTGCGAGTCTGTACGTGTGAAGCTACCCTCAGTATGTATGTATACCTCATCTCCTCACAGTCAGCAATGCAAAGCACAGTGTATGGGCATGTGTATGAGAAGCATACTGCAGCAGAGCAGAACAAAATACCTTAAGGACTACCACAGCCTGATGTGACCAAATGAAGAACCTTTGATTTTATATCCTAAGGCTACAAACACACTTGCCGAATCCGCAGCGAGTTATCTCATCCCTGCTGCGATTTTGTCTGCAGCCCGCCCCATTAACCCCCCGGCCGCCGGAGATTATACATTACCGGGTCCCCGCTCCTGCTTGCTTCGGGGCAGGAGCGGGGACCTGGTAATGTATAGCCTGGCTGCCCCCCTGCTGCCCCGATCGCCACCTCAACAGCACTGATCGCCCCCCGCAGTCCCCGGCCGCACGATATCCCCCAGCCCCGACCGCACGATCCCCCGTAGCCCCAGCCCGCACGATCACCCCCCCCCCCACGATCCCCCCCCCCCCCCCCGCAGCACTGACCGCTCGGCGATTGTGCGGCCAGGGGCTGCAGGGGATCGTGCGGCTGGGGCTGGGGGATGTCGTGCGGCCGGGGACTGCGGGGGGCGATCAGTGCTGCTGAGGGGTTGATCGGGTAAGCAAGCAGGAGAGGGGACCCGGTAATGTATAATCTCCGGCGGCCGGGGGATTAATGGGGCGGGCTGCAGACAAAATCGCAGCAGGGATGTACATCTCTGCTGCGATTTTGTCTGCCATTGAAAGAATAGGGCTGGGATCCACAGAGAGTCTTGCTGCAAATACGCAGCGAGTCATCTCTGGCAAGTGTGTTTGTAGCCTTAATGGGGGTTTTCACCCAAACTGGACTGATAGCCTACTGTATGTGCAGGCATCCACCTGGAACCCTCACCAATCAGCCGTTAACACTATTCAGCAAATGGGGCCCAGAAGCAGTTGACTTTGTTTATTGTATAGTGAGGGCAAGGCATTAGTGCAGCTCAGCCCCAGTTCAAGTGAATAAGCTGCATTAACCAGGTGTGCCCACTTAATAGGGAATGGACACAACTGCTTCCATCCTCATTCACTGTATAGTGCAGATACTGAATAGCTGATTGGCATGGGTGCCACATGTTCTCTGCCTCTGATCAGTCATTGACAACCTATTCTGTGGATAGGCAATCAACCTGTTATGACCGGAAATCCCCTTTATTTTATGTTATGATGCTAATGAGACATTTAAAACCAAAGGCTAACAATACTAGAGATGAGCGAAGCAAATCTGACTAATTTCGATTCCCAGCAAATCGGGCATTAAATTTGTAACAATTTGTGAATTTGCCAGATTTGCTTTGCAAATTCACTAAACATGGCAGCTGCACATGTTAGCTTACAGAACTGTCTGTCTAACAGAGCTGCAGACCCCACTGTGATGCCATTAAACACCCCCCCCCCCTCTATATAAGGTGATTGGCTTCCTGGAGGCAGCCAGTCGGCTGTGTATAGTGGAGAGTAGGTTGCAGCAGGCAGTTAGCGCAGGGAAAGAAATACAGAGAGATAGGGACAGAGAGGAGAGGAGGGTGGATTGTGGGTGGTTTTCTATGGGAGAAGTGAAGCCGTCGTCCAGTATACCAAGTAACTGGGTGACTGTTGTTCATTATACTAAGTTACTGGGTGCTGGGTGTGCATTCTAGGAAGTCACAGGGAACACAGTGTCCATCTTAATACCTCACTGGGGGCTCATTTACCAATGTCCACTGCTGTCCTGGGAGAAAATTGATATTACGCCACTAAACCACCAACGTCCACTACTGTCCATGGCGGAAACTGAATGATTGACAAGTGATTGTCATTTTTTTTTTTTTAAATTACATTTTCCAATTCTGACACTGTCACAGCAACAACTGTTGAAAAAAATGTTTACTTTGTAATAGTCCCATTGTAGCTACTATAGTTTGCCTGTTTTAATAAATATGTTTGTATATGATTCCAGAATATTCACAAACTTCATGAAACAAATTTTCCAGTGATTCATTCATCCCTAGCCAGTGGCGTCGCTAGGCAGTTTTATCCGGGGCTCCTGCCCCGGATAAAATGCCTGCTGCCCCGAATGTTTTCTTCCCCTGCATTTCCTATAGACTGTCAGTGAGTGAGTGCACTCACACTGACTCTGACTGTCCCGTGCAGTCAGAGTCAGTGTGTGCCGGTGCAAGCTGTTATCTGACTGGGCCCTGGTTCAGGCACTTACCCAGTCAGATGCCAGCCAGTGCGGGCACACTGCACACTGAATGTGACTGTCCTGGCCCCGCAGCAGGATGTGCAGCAGTCAGTGAGTGCAAGCTGTCATCTGATGGGGCTCTTACCTTACCCAGTCAGATGACAGCCAGTGCGGGGCCCCTGCTCCTGGAGAGGCCCAGTAGGCTGCCTCATGCTGTAGTCTGGGGTCCTGTTCCCTCCACATAATATGTTTCCTGCTCTCCTCTGCTGTCGGGAGGAGGGGGAGGGGCGGGAGGACACAGGAGAGCCGGGACCATGAGGAAGAGGGAGGCTGGACAGGAGCTGAGGACAACCTGATAAAAAGTAAGTGTCTATGTGAGTGTGTGTGTGCCTGCCTGCCTGTCCGTGTATGAGAACTGTGGATGTCTCTATGCAGTGTGCAAGTGTATGTGTGTAAAGTGTGCTTATGTATGTAAGGTGCACAGTGTGTGTAGTAAACGTGTAAAGGATGTATGAATGCATGTACAGTATACGATATATGAGCAGTAAGTGTATGCATGTACAGTATACGATATATGAGCAGTAAGTGTATGCATGTACAGTATACGATATATGAGCAGTAAGTGTATGCATGTACAGTATACGATATATGAGCAGTAAGTGTATGCATGTACAGTATACGATATATGAGCAGTAAGTGTATGCATGTACAGTATACGATATATGAGCAGTAACAGTAAGTGTATGCATGTACAGTATATGATATATGAGCAGTAAGTGTATGCATGTACAGTATATGATATATGAGCAGTAAGTGTATGCATGTACAGTATATGATATATGAGCAGTAAGTGTATGCATGTACAGTATATGATATATGAGCAGTAAGTGTATGCATGTACAGTATACGATATATGAGCAGTAAGTGTATGCATGTACAGTATATGATATATGAGCAGTAAGTGTATGCATGTACAGTATACGATATATGAGCAGTAACAGTAAGTGTATGCATGTACAGTATATGATATATGAGCAGTAAGTGTATGCATGTACAGTATACGATATATGAGCAGTAAGTGTATGCATGTACAGTATATGATATATGAGCAGTAAGTGTATGCATGTACAGTATACGATATATGAGCAGTAAGTGTATGCATGTACAGTATACGATATATGAGCAGTAACAGTAAGTGTATGCATGTACAGTATATGATATATGAGCAGTAAGTGTATGCATGTACAGTATATGATATATGAGCAGTAAGTGTATGCATGTACAGTATATGATATATGAGCAGTAAGTGTATGCATGTACAGTATATGATATATGAGCAGTAAGTGTATGCATGTACAGTATACGATATATGAGCAGTAAGTGTATGCATGTACAGTATATGATATATGAGCAGTAAGTGTATGCATGTACAGTATACGATATATGAGCAGTAAGTGTATGCATGTACAGTATATGATATATGAGCAGTAAGTGTATGCATGTACAGTATATGATATATGAGCAGTAAGTGTATGCATGTACAGTATACGATATATGAGCAGTAAGTGTATGCATGTACAGTATACGATATATGAGCAGTAAGTGTATGCATGTACAGTATACGATATATGAGCAGTAAGTGTATGCATGTACAGTATACGATATATGAGCAGTAAGTGTATGCATGTACAGTATACGATATATGAGCAGTAAGTGTATGCATGTACAGTATACGATATATGAGCAGTAAGTGTATGCATGTACAGTATACGATATATGAGCAGTAAGTGTATGCATGTACAGTATATGATATATGAGCAGTAAGTGTATGCATGTACAGTATACGATATATGAGCAGTAAGTGTATGCATGTACAGTATACGATATATGAGCAGTAAGTGTATGCATGTACAGTATATGATATATGAGCAGTAAGTGTATGCATGTACAGTATATGATATATGAGCAGTAAGTGTATGCATGTACAGTATACGATATATGAGCAGTAAGTGTATGCATGTACAGTATATGATATATGAGCAGTAAGTGTATGCATGTACAGTATACGATATATGAGCAGTAAGTGTATGCATGTACAGTATATGATATATGAGCAGTAAGTGTATGCATGTACAGTATATATATGAGCAGTAAGTGTATGCATGTACAGTGTGTGCATATGGTGTATGCATATGTTTCCAGTATGTAAATATATGTGCAGTATGTGTATATGATGTATGTATATGGTGTATGTGTCTATATGATGTATAGAGTGTATGCATGTACAGTGTTGGTGTATATGATATATGTATATGGTGTATGCATGTATTGTATGTGATGTATGTGCAGTGTGTTTAGGGTGTGTGTGTATGCATATGCGGTGTATTAGATGTATACACAGGGGGACTAACAGCAGGGGATATTAAACCACCTTTGATGGCGGCTGGGGGGTGGGGTGGGGGGTGGGTTTGATGGGGGGCGGGGGTGGCCGCTAGGTGAGGTAATGTGTATGTGTGGAGGATGGCTGCCAGATGAGGTAGTGTGTGTGTGTGTATGGGTCAGGTGGGGTAGTGTGTGTGTGTATGGGTCAGGTGGGGTAGTGTGTGTGTATGGGTCAGGTGGGGTAGTGTGTGTGTATGGGTCAGGTGGGAGTAGTGTGTGTGTATGGGTCAGGTGGGAGTAGTGTGTGTGTATGGGTCAGGTGGGAGTAGTGTGTGTGTATGGGTCAGGTGGGAGTAGTGTGTGTGTGTGTGTGGGGGGGGGTTACTGCAGGCAGAGAGGGGGAAATGTATTACTATGGTGGATACAGCAGATGCATTATTACTATATAGGGGAAAAAGCAGGGGACATACTTCTTAGAAATGCATTTAGTTGGCAATTTTTCACCACTGGGGTGTACTGCTACTGGTGACAGTGACCCTGACAGGAGCCCAGGCCAGGTGGCTGCCTCTTTCTGCTTAGCCACAGTTGTTATGAGTGGCAGCAATAGAGCAGGGCTAATAGAGCGGTCATTGAGGTTACTAACTTCTGCACTGGGCTCCTTCGCTAACCATTTATGACGACACTCAGAGGGCCCGGGCCCCGGATGTTTTAGGACCCTAGCAACGCCCCTGTCCCTAGCTAATACCATTGATCTCCAATCTCTGGCTCTCCCAGACATTTTGGAAATTGTAGTTCTGCAACTGCCAGGAAACCAGACCACTGGCTTCTACCAGTAAGTTTTTATATTCAGTTGTATGAGAGGAAGTAAGTTGTATGGCGCTAACTGGCCAGATACTGTTTTCCTACTCTCTATGTGAACCTGCAGCTGCTCTCCTATGTACAAAATCAAACAGGAGTGAATAGCCACAGGGCAATATGGCCTTTTTGCTATCCCAGAAGTGCTGTATGAGCCCTGATGGTAGCAAAGGGGCTTAATTTTGCCTTCTGTTATGGGACCTAAAGTAAAGTTAATTTAGATTCAAATATTCGATCACATATTTGATCAAACTCGAATCTTTCGAATAAGGCAGTATTCGATCGAATAGCTATTCGCTCATCTCTGCTTCTTATATACTGTATGTGCACCTGTGGCTAATACATTACTTATTCTGGTTTCCCAATATTTGCATTTGGGCATCTCATTTTTTGCAGTTGATATGCAAGTTTATTAGCTGTTAAACCAATTTTGAACTCCTTCATATAGTAGTTGTGTAGTATAACCATCATTATTGTGATTTAGGATGTATCCTTCAGTATATAGTTTGCTTACACTGCACCTCTATGTCCCGCAGATGGCACAGTATATGCTACGTCTGGGTTCTGTAAATGCCATAGCAGTGCCAAGTGCGATTTCTAGTGCTCCTAAAATATGCAAGGGTGATCCATTATCCACGGTGTATAATGCTTGTGCTGCCTAATGATTCAAAACATAAATAAATAATTGTACTTACTCTATGCTGCTCGCTTGCCCAGTATGCAGCGGGGGCATCCTGGTGAGAATGGCCCAAATAAAAAATTTAGTAGCTGCTTGGGTGCCTGGCGGTGTGCCTTTATAATTATAATCCGTAAATCTCTCTCTGTGTATTTAAAGAATTCAAGAAAAAGGCGTAGTACAAAGATCAGGCTAAAAGGCTGCACCCTGTAGACAAAACACTTTCTTTTATTTTACTGCCAAGAGAGAAAGAAGTGTCTGTGGTCACAGCTAGAGGCGACATTAATGTGAGCTGCGGACCTTTACAGTCTGTGCATTATATATAAACCTCCCAGGGAGAGCAGCTTAGAATGGGGCAGGAAATGCAAGCCCCTGGTAAGAAGCATTCCCAGCACCAGCTCAGGATACAAGATCAGTTATATTTATTTATGGGAGTTCAATTATTACTCTCCAAAGCAGCCAAGGTGCAGAATATGTATGCATTTAAGGAACACCGAGCCTAAATCTATATCTCTCATGTTTGCTGTTCCATTAAAGCAAACCTGTCAGCAGTTCTGAGCCATCAAAACTGCTGACAGCTCTATACAGAGGTCGGAAAGTGGAGCCATACATGTGGTCTTGCAGCTTTTAGGCAGGGAAAAATGGTGTTTGAGCTCCCAGCTAGCACAGGTATTGAGAGAGTTCCCATCTCCTCCTCCTAGCTATGACTGATACTTCTAGTGTCCAATCGGGAGAACTCTAGGAGCATCAGTCATAGCTGCAAGGGGTAGCGAGAAACTCTGTTAATGCAGTGTACTCTGGCACCTAACAAGAAGAGCCCACCTCCTGGGCACCTGCGTCGGCAGTCGGGAGCATTATGCTCCAAAAATTCACAATCCCCTTCCCCCCTTCTTGACAGTTTCATGGAGGTTCCCCTATGTGTCCTTAGCAGTAGATTGGGCACATTTAAGTCGTTGATGTCACCTCGCAGGAATAGTGTGGACTTATTTGTACATGTATGGTGGTTTGGAGGTGTTCAATCTGGATCTGGCACCTGTTCTAGCAATCAATTCATAAAACAGGGATGTGCTGCCTACTTGACTTTTTCAGATCTGGTAAGACTGAGACACCTTAGTAACTTTATGAGTCCCATAGAGATAAATAGGATTGATCAACTTTCTACACGGGTCAACTATCGTCAAGGAGCTTTGCTAGAAATGCTGTTCTGGCCAATAATCGACCCATGTAAAAGTTTCAATAATCAGCAAAGGAGTCGGAAAATGCCTGCTCGTTGAGTGATCACATCTTTTGTGCGGCTTCAAAACTTATCGCTATCAACCACCCATTACTCTGTGTACACAGGAGATGTGCAGCCGATAGCACAGCTAAGTGGCGTTCATGTCGGCTGATTTTTGCCTTCTATTACACAAGACGATTATTGTCCAAATACGGCCAATAATCGTTTCGTAACGGCCGATATCGGCCAACAATTGTTTTGTGTAATAGGGCCTTTACAGTGGCCATTTGTGTGTCCCACTGAACAATTAATCAAGCTTTATGAGCACCTTTACTGAAATTAATGGGAGCTCCGAACTAGCAAAGAGTTCATCTACAATTTACATCCTTATAAATTGTAGTAAATGCCCCCTTACACCATGCTGTGCCCCCACCCTGCTTATGTTCATGCACAAATTTGTGATGTTTTGCTGGGTCTGTGTCTGGCACAGCCAAAAAAAATCCTCCCTTTATCTTTATACAGCTGCTGTATGTCCTTTAGAAAGTGATGCATTCTTTCTGGTCTGACACAGTGCTCTCTGCTGCCACCTCTGTCCATGTCAGGATCTTTCCAGAGCAGTAGCAAATCCCCATAGAAAACCTCTCCTGCTCTCCAGACTGAAAATATTATATCACTTCATGCAGGACATACAGCAGCTGAAAAGTACTGGAAGTTTTGAGATTTTTTTTAACAAAAGTAAATTACAAATTTCTTGCACTTTATGCCACCAGTTGATTTGAAAGATTTTTTTTTGTGAACTTTAAAGGGGTTTTCAAGGCATTTAACATTGATGGCCTATCCACATAATGGCCTAAAATTGAGGGATTGTTTGTAAATGAGTCCCAAAGACTCTAGCCAACTGCTTCTCGACACACATTGGGGGGGATTTACGAAGCCTATGCCAGGGAGATGGTGCAGATTCGCCTCTTTGCTCTGGCGTACACCTCCCGTACGCCCCGGGCTGGCGGAGCTTGAGGGGGCGTGATAAGGCAAAATTGAGGCATGGCCCCCTCCCGCACCTCATTTATCATGATTTACGCCTGCTCGCAGGCGTAAATTATGATCAAAATCTACACCTGCTTGAAGCAGGTGTACTATTTGTACACCGGGCGCAGATTTGGGCGCCCGGCCAGCCGGATTCCCTAAGAGGTGTGCGCCTCTTAGTGAACACTGCTGAGGAAAAGGGGGCAGGGCCTTACATAAGACCAGCGTACTTGTAGGTCGGTCTTCGTAAATCCCCCCCTTTGTGTAAGGGCCACAGCCACAGCTCTTCTGAACAGCTATTTGGCAGGCTATCACGTGTCAGACATTGATGGCCAATCCATGTTAAATGCCTGGAAAACACAGGTATAAACACATGTATTACTATGTGCTATTTTTTAGGGGGCAAAAGCCATAAAAGTTTCAGCGTTCTTCAGTGTTTTGTGGCTTTAAAAATCTATTATATTATTCTATATATATATATATATATATATATATATATATATATATATATATATATAAATATACACATATGCAAAGAAGGGGTCCGTGGAGCCTCAGTTGTGAGTCTCAAAACACTGTTCTCCCCGAGTTCAGTGATTGTTGTGTTTTGTTGGTCTATATATATATATATATATATATATATATATATATATATATATATATATTTATTTATATTCCTTCTAGACTCCACAACCGATTTCCTCAGATTACCTTCCAAGCTCTGAGCTGACACAGATAATTTTGCTGACACTTGCTTACCCCTGTAGTAATAACAAAAACTGCGGCTCGGGGCCCGCCATTCCCATGATGCAACCATAAAGCCCTTTTTCAGCCCTGATCAATAATTTCATAATAACGTTCTCACCAGCAGACGGTGTGCGTGCCCAATATTACACATTAATTACATTTATAGAAGCCTGGATAAAAATACATCTGGGAATAAGCTCATATCGCTGTATCATTGATGTACAGGAGAATGACATCATGATTTGACACAACTGAGGGGGTGGATTTTTATTTTATTTTGCTTCTTTGACATTTTACAGGACATCCCTTGAATTTCTCTGGGTAAATGCCACAGCACTATTCTCCAAATGACTGTCTCGGAGTAAAGGTTTAATTATCAAATGGAGCAGAATTGATTGAATTGGAGTGGCTGGGTTGAAGTGAATGCAGATGAATCAAATACTCGGTTTGATGCCAATTAATCCCTTGGGGTAAGGACATTAGTTATAAAGCAGACCTTCATTTTGCCATTTCTCGGATGTATTTATTGCGCAGGAAGAGGAACGTCAATATCTTTTGTCAGAAATGCCATTTAACAAGGTAAAACTGACTGTGCTAATAATCAGGATCTGTGTACTTTGCATTTTTGTAAATCAGGGTTCTTAAGAAGCCGAATAAAGTAATATATGCTAATAGTCCCTAAATTGGATGGCTTGTGATATATGGTCTCTTTACTTTACAGTTCTGTTAATTAGCTTTCTAAGCATGCGGGGAACTAAGCATGGGACATCACAAGCGTTTCTTCATTACTCTTCTTCCTGGGGACCCAGAACTGCCATATAATCCTACATGAATATCCGCAATACATATGTAAGCATTCCGTTTATCATAGCCTATACACATACTAGAATTCATTAACCCGGATGATTTATAGTCGTAACATTCAAAGAGATCTGTATAGCGACCTGAAAAACATTAAACTGGGTGATATAGTGTTCACTTCCTTGCCTCATCAGTGTACTAAAATATTACCCACTCCATATGCTAATATGTCTCATTGCTCCCTATAAGCGCTCTAACTTTCTTGCTTCTTAGTTTAAATGTTTTTTTTTTTTTTTTTTGTTTGTTTTTTGCAAATTGATCACCCATTAGTAAGGCTTTCAAATGAGAAGGGATCTTACCTCTAAACCTGTGATCAGCTGACTAAGGGACCGTGGCATTCCAGGGAGCACCATGTTACATTTACTACTCTCTCTGGTGAGTATACTCCTTGTGACTCCTCTAGTCGTGGCTTATCCTTCTGACAACAAAATGATGAGGCAACTGCAATTCAGTATGTGCAATCTTTGCAGAAGTCAAGTTGGGAGGCCCACATACATATTACCGGTATATAGGGTAGTCAGGTCCCCTCTGTGCTTCAATAGAGTCATTAGATCTCCTGTGTGTCCCAAAAGAGTAGTTAGCCCCTTCCATGCATCCATATAGTAGTCTGTGGCATTCCAGCAAATGTGAACTACAACCCCCATCATGTATGTCTGCATTGATCTGTAACAACATTAAAGTAGTTGTAGTTCTGCAGGCTGGGGAGCACTGGTCCTGTATAAGCAGGGTGTTGGTCTTCATTTGGGTCCAGTTAGAGGTGTCCAGCCAGTACAAGGTAACCCTCTTGTTGCTGATGAGGTTGCTCAGTCCTGGCACAGCAGCCAGTCTATCACGTGTTAGGGCCCAGCCTCCTCTAGGTTTCTGAGTTGTGCCCGGGAGTGCTGGCAAGGGAAAGGGTATGGGGTTCCTACAGCCGGAGCCAGCTTTCATCTCGGAGGGGGAGTCCATCTTCCGGGGTTCATCCATTATGATCAGCTGTTCCTCCTTGTTGCCCCTCAGAAAGCAGGCTTGGCTGAAGACGTGATGTCTAGCTGGTCCCCTCTGGGAGATGAAACCCAGGTTATGATGAGTCCGCACCCAGCACGGCTCTAGCTACTCCTAAAACTCAACCCAGCTACAGGGGCCCAGATCCCAAAGGTCAGAGTGCCAGCTAAAGCAGCCACTAACAGCAGAGACAGCCACTTGATCAGGTCTTTTAGAGCCTAGTCCACCACATCAGCAAGTAATAAAAACTTTCAGGGCTAGCCCCTATTGCTTCAGGGCTTGGGCCCCAGACATTTATGCCTAGTGATGCCCCTGGTGGGGATCATCGCTAATTTGTATATAGGCCTCAGAAACCCATCTGAGCATTGAAAAACAATAGGAGCTTCATGTTTAGAATCATTGACACTGCTGCTCACCATACTGTAGGTAAGCCTTGGTGCAACACTCATCAGAACTGTGTGTGATGAATAGCCAGATGGCACGCCACTAAAGGTGAAATGAGGCACCAGGCTGTGCTTTTTTGTTTCACAACCTTGTTATAGTGTGTTCTAGGATTGACTGCAGCAGGCCCGCAGTAGTGTGTAGGAAAAATTGTTGTAAAGTGGTTAGAAGGTTAACCTCAGAAAGGTTAATGTTGCCCACAGTCCTTTGAGCACCAGAGTGGCTCAGGATGCCTTGTTGGTTGGCCTCCGGTGAGACACTCCTGTTGCTTGTAGACTTTTGTACTCACTAGCCACACTTAGTTGATCAGACCTTGCCAGAAGCTTTCAGGTCTGAGAATGCAAGAAGGCCTTTGTATCCACTCAACCTTGTTGATTAGAATGCTTTATTTCTCTTGACTGGAATATGTGAGATAAATAAAACGAGAGACGCTGTTTTTTTTAGTGCTGTTTGCTGGTCAGTAGGTCTATGAGACCCAAGGCTTGGGGCAGACCTCACTACTTCTACTGCATACCCCCTACAGCTACTGTACAACTGAATTGCTCTCTTGACTGCAAGCTTCAAGCGGAATTAAAGATCCTCCATAGAGAACAGCACAAGAGGCGTCGCTAGGCATAAATGTCTGGGACCTAAGCCCCGAAGCAATTACGGCTAGCCCTGAAAGTTTTTCTTATGTGGCAGTCCTGGCTGTAAAAGACCTTATGGCTATGGGGGCACAGACATGGCCTATTTACAGCTTGGGTCCACAAAAGTGGTGGCCATCTACAGTGTCTGGGTACAAGGGGGGCATAACTATAGTATGAGGGCAAAAGGGACACACTAAGAGAGCACTATTTGTTTGTAAAACATAAAGCGTGCTTATCACTTTACTGGCATGGCAGGATACACTGTAAAAATGCCCACAGGTATCCTGTCTCTCCTTACGCAAACTTCCAGAAGTGCCATTGACTGCATTGTAATACCCTAAATGGGGGACTTTTACTGGGGAGGGACAAAGAAGGGGCCATTTGTTAATTTTTGTCAACAGACCTCTGGCCCTATTCAGCCTGTTCAGATGACAATTACTTCATGTAATAGGGACTTAAAATGGCTACACACTATCAATAGCTGTCAGCTGAATGTGCATGCTTAGTGCAGCCAAGCATGCATTTGTTGTAAATGAGAAGAAGAGAATAAGTCACCACGAAACACTTCACCGTAGAGAACAAAAGGATAAGGTGTTCAAATTCTACAAGCTCAATCTTTCTCTTGCCCGGCATCCTCAGGACTCCCACATATACATAAAATATTCAGCCAGTCCTGTTGAAATTGGTGGCTTCATGTAAGTCTAATGACCACTTCAAGTCTATTATGAGGCTAATTTACCACATTAAAAAATGGTGATACATTCCCTTTAAATCCTATGGTAGTAAAAATTACAAAAATTCAACTGAGAAAAGGAAATAATTGACCACCTACAGCGAGCAAACTTGTTGGACCCAAGACAGCATGGCTTTACAGAAAGCAGATCATGTCAAACTAATCTCATTGATTTCTTTGACTATGCTACAAAAGTGTTAGGATGAAGGTCATACCGCCTATCTGGATTTCAGTAAAGCCTTTGATACAGTGCTACATAAAGAGCTGATAGACATGTTATTCCCAATGATTACTCTCATGCTGCTAAAAGAAAGAAAAAATCCTAAATCAGACATGAAATATGCACATCCCACACATCACTTTTTATAAACGTTGCTTGCACATTATAATAAAAGGCGCTCGCACATAGTAATGAATGGCGCTTGTGCACTTTGATAAAATGGATTGCATAACTGTGAGACCAATGACAGGTAACCAGTACACATGCACATGAGAATGCTAATACACAAAGATATCTTGCGATAATTAAACAATAGAGGGTTATATGCAAGTCACATGATTCATGAGTCACATGTTTCCAGTGTCCCCTGCCATGTTGGATTACATATATATGGCATAATAACAACCCATATGTGAGTAATACCACTCTGGCTGCTTAGTGGTTATACGTTATTGATTTGCTAATATAAAAGGGATCATATTGTGGACATCTGAGGAAGTCAGCAGACAGCTGATGGAATGTGTTAGGCAGGGTTAGGTTTTGGGTCTGCTCTCTTTCTCAGCCCTTTATACTTGGTATTGTTTTTCCCAGGGCACGTTGCATATATGGGTGTCGAACCCAGCCATCTTCTTACTCACAACTGTGGCTTTCTTCTTCCATTTGTGGCTGACGGGTCCCCACCTTCCACCACGGTCGTGCTCTCCGTCGCTTCAGTCCTATGGAATAGCATGTGTCCTCACTTCATGCAGTTTAGATCCGGCCACTAGAGCAGACATGTGTGCACCCTTTTCAAATTTAAAGCCTCAGTGCCTTAATTATCTCCACCTGTGGCTTAGGTACATAAAGAGGCTTCCTGCCTGCCTAAGCCTCAAAGTCCTTTGGTCTTGCTAAGGTAAGTTCTATGCTGTTATTGAAGGAGCCCTCTGTACCCATATTACCCTCCTACAGTGTTCCTGCACTCTCCATCCTGGTTCCCATGTTCCCGCTGTGGTGTTTCCGTGTCTTCGTGTTCCTGCTGTCTGGCCCTGCATTTCCAGTTGGTTGCTTTATTTTTGCGTTGTTCTCATCCTGAGTGGGAAGCTGACCCGACCAGTGTTTGTACCAGCTACCTGTCTCTGCACCAAGTTACCTGCATTGTGTGACCTGCACCATGTGAGACAAACTGTGTGACCTGCCCCTGTGTCTTCGTCTTCATCCTCTGTCACCTGCATCCATTACTTGCATCGGGTGTGTCCTGTTTATTTGCTTGTACTGTATGTTTGGCCAGGGGTGTAACTAGAAATGGCTGGGTCCTATATCAAACTTTTGGTTGTTCCTCCCCTCCCCACATGTAGGTGATTCCGCTATAGGTAGTCTGGTAGGTAGACATCCCCTGTAAGTAAACCCCAGTAGAACTCCCCCACTCTTACACATCCACTGACATCTCCTTCCTCTTCCCGTTATGAGCATACAAGTGATGTCACTTGTGGGAAGGAGCACTGGGGGAGGGAGCGGGCTCTTGTGACCAGAGAAAAAATGTTGCCTGCGGTCACAGGAGTAATTGGCAAGGTGTGGAGCCAATGACTCTTCACCCTTTTAATCAGAGCTCAGCATTTAACTCCGGTGCTCTTCAGGATTGCTCGATGTTGAAGGACTGGGCTCCATACAGTTCCAAGGTCATTTGCAGCACCTGGAAAGCCCGCTCAGAACACAGAGCCTCCTGAGGTAGTAGCTGGTACGACAGTACGGCTGGTACAACGGTAGTTCCACCCCTTTCTTTGGTAACTTGGGCAAGGTTACTACCCTTGAAATCTGGTCTGCCCGTACCAGCTGCCACATGTTCAGTTTGTCTTAAGTGGTAGTAACCTGGCATGTCCTTTGGGAAAGCCTATCTCCACCATCAGGAGTATCTTATGAAGAATGGAGGATATTCTTAAACAACTCCCCTAGGGATAGACTGTCACTTGATACAGTTGGCTCACATCCACTGAACCTGACAATATTTCATATCTATTTTGGATATAGTGTATATATCTGAGATAGCACTATTGCACCTGATTTACAGTCATTTACTTAGTTGGCACTTCCATACTGACAACTTGACATTTTTCTGGATATTCCATATATACCCAGTTATACTTTAATTGTAATCATAAAAAATATTGTCATACTGTATATTGGAAGCATTTGGATTATCCTCCATAAGCAGCTATAAGTGCAGTAAATAAGGACAATTACGGAACTCCTGTACAGTTGCTCAGGTTACACAAAAGTCCTATACCATATTCCAAACAAAATAGGCTTTTATTTATATTCTTGTCTAGACTTGACATGAAAGTTTACAAACCTGTAATAAAAAAAGTGCAATTAAAAAAACTCAATACTTTAAGCTCTGCTTTAAAGCAAGGATTCAAGAAGGTGATGATTTACAGTCATTTTATTTAAGCACTTCGATGGAAATCACCAGCTACACTGTATAGAATAAAGGAAAATCTCTCTGCTTCATGGGTAAAGAAAAGTTTGCAAAAGGAAAAAAAAAAATCAATGTTTTTCTTTCATTCTTAGGAGACAGACATACAGCAATCTTGTTTCCTCTCCCCTTTTTGTTCCTGTTTCTTCGTTTCACGGACTCTTCTGAATGATGTTTTTGCTTTTGGTCTGTAAAATCAGTTATTCACAGGCATTTACCGAATCAAATAAAACAACATCAAAATCAGTGTATAAAGAACATGGGGAGAATATAAAATGGACTTGTTATGGCTGCAAAACAAACATTCAGTGATTATAAACACCTACAGTCCAGAAGGAAAATGTATCCCAGTATATGTCAGGGAACAAAATTAGCAAAAAACAAAAAACAAAAACAAAACACCTATAACTCCCCCCCCCCCCCACCACCACCACCAAAACACATATAAGTCCACAGTGTATTTGATTCAATATTAACTTAGATAGTTCAGCAGGACTTTGCCTATAAGAGTTACTTTCCCTAGTCTTAAAGGGGTTGTCCAGTGAAAATCTTTTTCTTACAAATCAACTGGTATCAGAAAGTTATATAGATTTGTAATTGACTTACTTTGCTATTTAAAAATCTAAAGTCTTCTCATACTTTTTAGCTACTATATGTCATGCAGTAAATATTTTATTTTCAGTCTGAGACAGTGTTCTCTGCTGCCATCTCTGGCCAAAACAGGAACTGTCCAGAGTAGGAGTGGCTTTCTTGAAAATAAAATACCACTTGCATGACATATAGTAGCTAAAAAGTATGGGAAGACTTGAGATTTTTAAATAGTAAAGTAAGTAAATTACACAGAAAACAGAAGTAAATTACAAATCTATATAACTTTCTGACACAAATTGATTTGAAAGAAAAAGATTTTCGCTGGACAACCCCTTTAATAATGGTTCCATCGCTCAGATACCCCCAGGACGTACAGTAAGGGTGAAATATGTAACACGACAGTTACAAAAACTGTATGATAATGGGAACGCATGATGGCACAAACAAATGATATGTTTGGCAGTCAGGAACTGAAGCAGACTGATGAAGCATACCAACATTATCACATGGACCCTAACTAGCTTTCCTTAAGTCTCTGTCCGGCCGCACTCTCCATTGTGTGCAATGTAAATTGGGATGCCGGCGCACACAGATGTTGTTGGTCTCCTCTTATGAGCATTATTTATGCTCCTGATCCCAGTGAAAGTTGAAAGTAGAAACCAAATAATGTGATAGTGAAAATTACATGATTATTGATCACCTGAAAGAAGCTTGAAAGAAACTCAGTGGTTTACAACTAATCTAAAGCTGCTCCATGTGGCGTTTTGTAACCCTGCTTCTTTTTTAAGACTTTTACTGACCAAGTTGATGAGAGCAGCAATTTTCATTATTTTATATGTTGGTTCACTGGACTGAAGCAGGATAGGATTGTTTGCAAGTAGTGAATGCTGGTGTTGCATTTCAGTATTAGTTTTGGCTACTCTTTTTTTTTTTAAGGAAACAAATATTAAAGGTATAGGTATATTAACAATTAGATTACAATCACAGATCCAGTTTCTTGAAACCTTTTTGATCAGCTGATATCACTAGGAAAAGAAACAGGTGCCCACATGGAGACATACCTGTTTGTCAGAGGCTCTACAATTTGTCTCATAATGGGTTGTTCTCGCCGTATAACATCATATGCCCTTCATCTGGTTTAGTCCCTTTGTCCTGTTTTTGAGGCTTTAGGGTATGTGCACACTGTGGACTCCGAGTGGAGAACTTCAAGCAGATTCTGCCACGCATTCCCGCTTGAAGTTCCACCCATCCCATAGGCTGCATTCTATACTCATGTCAATTCTTTGGTTGGATGGTGGAATCTGTCTGAACATAAAATGGAGCCTATGGGATCGACGAAACTTCAAGCAGCAGCGCGCAGTGGAATCCCCTTGAACTCCTTCGCTCGGAATCCACGGAATGCACATACCCTGAGGCTTGCTAGGGGGCAAGTTCTTAAGAATTAGTGCAACTGTGGCTGGCTGCTATGGTATGCTGTGTCAGTTGTTTATGTGGTGTACCCCCAGTGTGATGTTATATCAGAGGAGCGGCCGGTTACTTGCCAGACGGTGAGGTGTGACTCCACGCCAGAGGTGGTTGGCCAAGATTCAGCCGGACCTTAGAGGGTTATTTCATGACGCCAGTGCCGAGTCGTCACACAGGTGTGATAGCACGCCTGCTTTTATTTGAAAAGGCTGGTTGTACCCTTTTTCCCTGTGGTCAGTGTCCTGCCGGGCTGCTACGGGGTCTCTTGGGTGATGTAGTGACCCTCCCGGACTATCGGAAAATCCACCCACAGAAAGGGGAAGTGTCCCAAGGTTGTGTTGTATTCTGTGTTGGTGGGAAGCGAAAGATCACAGAGTCTCTTTAACTTAAATAAGCTTGTTTTACTGAGAAGATACATTCTGAGGCAAGGTTACACAATTATGATGTTTCTTTTGATAAAGCACTTGACAGTACACTTAACAATAGTTGCAGACAAATACTTGACAATACAGCCACTAAGTCTGCAGTAGGAATGTAGTGTAGGATACAGTCGTGCCGACTGAGTAGAGTACTGAGTGATACAGAGAAGCAGAGTAGCAGAGAGGAGGATGTTGTGAGAGTCTCAACTCAACGAGTACTGTGCTCTGCCGGGATGTTGGAGGATGAGGTAGAATACTGTTTAAAAGAATAATAAGAAGAGAACACCTGTGCCCGTGTATTGACCTTTGATTAGTCTTTACACCACCTTATGCCCACTAGACTCGGCTGAAACTTCCTAGACGGTGACACAGGCCCCAGACCTTGTTACCTGGGATGAGTGGAATGCTGAGGGTTCCCTGCTGACAACCGCGCTGCGAGATAGAGTTCCTAGGCTTATTACAACTTTGCTTTATCTGGATCAGTTCCTACCTTCTGTGGCTTTGTTGTGGATACTGCCCTGCTCTGTTACTCTCCTTGTCCACGGTGTGGGTTTAGGTTGTTTCTGATTTGTCCTCTCCTAAGAGGGATTTAACAGTGCATAGTATAGCGTTACTGGTAAGAAAACTGTTAGCTGAGTCCTGTCTTCCGTCCTACCTATTCGAGTTTCTAGGTAAAACTGACCCTTGAGGGTACGGGGACCTGGCAGAGGGCCAGGGCCCAGATAATTTCCATTATAATTTTTCTCTGTCAATTCCTTATTTTGGCTACAAATACTGACCAAAATTCTGATCAAAATATGTTAGAGCATAGCCTCATGGTTAATGTAGCAATAGAAAGGGGAGGCCAGCAGGTCTGTTACTTGCAGGGCACATTGTGCAGAGTCTATTGGGAAAAAGAAAAAAGTGAATGCCACATATGTAAAAATTGGAGTCATCCAGGGCTATTTAAAAAAAGAAATACTGTATTTTTCTGCGTGTAAGACGACTGGGCGCATAAGACAACCCCTGACTTTAAGAAGATTGTCAGGTATTTTCTTATATGCCGGAAAATGTTAACCCCTGCCTGACTGCAGCCCTGATGCAGTCAGGCAGGGGTTAGCTGCAGCTAAAGAAGAAAACAAACAAACGATTAACTCACCTGTGACCCGTTCCCAGCAGCCACACGTGTCCTGTTCCCGGTGCAAGCAGTGTGATGTACACTGCCTGCGCCGGTGATCCCTGAAGCTCTCCCGGGCAGGCAAGCGTCTCCAAGCTTTTCCGATGAGACGTTCGGCTGCCCGGGAGGGCTTCAGAGATCTCCGGTGCAGGCAGTGTACATCACACTGCCTGTGCCGGGAAGGGGACAGGAGACTCTCAGCTGCTGGTAACGGGTCACAGGTGAGTAACTGTTTTTTTTTTTATTGTGCGACCATACCCGGCATATAAGTCGACCCCCGACTTCTAAGAAGATTGGGTTAAAAAGTTGTCTTATATGGTAAATAATTGCAGCATCTTTTAAGGGGGTAGCAGAGGGGTGCATAACATCATTGCAGCACTTCTGATGGGGAAAAAATAAAATCATTTATAAATACATTTGCCGTAATGTTAGCATAATTTGTTGAAAGCACACTGCCCATTTACACTGCACTGCCTGTACTGTGTAAATTACTGTTTACCAAGCTGAGGCTTTCCAGCATGATGGGAGATGTAGTTTTGAAGCAGCTAAATACCCAGAAGTTAGGGGACACTGGTGTAAACTGTAATTATTTTTTATTTCACTTATGGGGGTGACTGTAAATATTTGGAATTAATTCTAAAAAAAAAATTACTGAATACTTTATAAAGAATAGTTAAGAAAAAGCTTGTAATAAGGAAAGTCATGTTTTTGCTATAGATTTATTGTGTGGAAAACATCTTGTTTTTCCACCACATTGAGCACAGGCTTTGAAGTAAAAAACAAGTGGCAGTCATTAGAGAGCCCGGAATCAAGGTGTCTTCTGTGCAAAATTGTCTCTGACTAGTTCACTCACTGTGACCTTCAGATGAAAGCCGGTGTAAGTTTTGCAGCAAGTATATCCCAAGGGTACGAGTTTGCTGTCCATACCTGCTAGTCATAGAGTAATGCTTAAAGTGATGCTGTCCCTTGGTCTTTAGTCTGCTGTTTGATTTGCAAGGAAGTGACTGGGGATTTGACATATCCTTGGCCACCTTGCTGCTTGTGAGAGCAGCACCATTAATAATATAGTAAGAGCTTGCGACTTGGATAACTCTTTACTCTTTGCAAACCCCTTTATAATGAACTGATCACTGAAAAGCCTGCTCGCTATGATGAGCTGTGAAGAGTACCGGACAAAGCAGCTGAAAGCACTGGGCCATCTATGTAATGCATACATACATACATACATACATAGGTATAACTAGCCAACTACCCCCAGGCCCCCAGTGTCATTTATAATGTTATAGTTATAACCCCAGCAAGGTACCATTATGGCTAACTATAAATCCTGACTCATTTACAGCCATAAGACCTAATAGGGCATATGAATTAGGGTTGGCTAAAACCGACAACCCCAATTAACCCCTTAAGGCCCTATTCCACAGGCCCACTGTGAGGAGCAAACGAGCACTGTCAGAGTTCGTTTGCTCCTAGTTCCTCGAGCGGGTGAGTGCTGGAAGGAAGCTGCGGGGCTGCCCGGGTAATTGCTAGATCGACCGAGCAGCCCATAGAGGATAGTGGTGGTCTACTCTTGCCGCTCCTATTCCACGGAGTGACGGCAGCAGTGATCGCTGCTTACACAGTCGTTTGTTTTTCAACATGTTTGAAAGTCAAACGACTGCAACGATCAGCCGACATGAACAATGCCTTCTATTCCACGTGATGATTATCGGCCGTAACAGCTGATATCGTCTAAATTCGGCCAATAATCGTTCCGTGGAATAGGGCATTATTTGGCCTTAATGACCAAAATAATTATTTTGTTGTTTATGCGATTGAGGCTATGTTCACACACTGTCTTTTAGGACACCCAGTATTTTGACGGCAAAAAATGACTTTTGATAATTACGACCTCAAATAATGATTATGATAAATATTAAAAGATGGCTGTCCAAAAAGAAGGCTACAAATTGACAGTGTGTGAATAGAGTATTAAGACCCTATTAGATGGGCCGATATTAAAAGAGCAAGCAAGCGGTTCAGGTCAGCGGTACTCCTTGTTCCCCATGCGTTGCCGGCAGCGTGGGGGGGGACTGACCCATAGGAAATAATGACGTTTCACTTTGCTTTTTGTTAATTGATAAAAATCAACTAAGAAAATCAACACTTCTATGCTATAGCTACTTAATTTGCAGAAATGTTTTTCATACCTGCTTAAAAGTTTTGCAAAGTATGTATAGATACACACATAGTGGGGGAAAAAAAGTATTTGATACACTGCCGACTGTCGATTGGACTCATCCTTCTTTTTTCTCCAAACACGTTGATTCGACAGATCCAGATATTCCCGTTTTGCTTCTTGGTGAGTTCCCGGGAGACGGGGGGAAGGGATCCCTCTTAAATAAGCTGGTTGCCCTGGTAAAGGTCCTTATAGGTTTTCTGATACTTCGCCAAGATTACAGGAGTGGGTTGGTCTGGTTGATAGGGTGTGTAAATTTGAACAGTATAAAGCTAAATCATGCTCTTTAAAAGCCGTTTATAAACATCAAAAAATCTGGGGAAACTGGTCAAGGTTGGAATAAATTAATTAATAATGTATGGTTCTTTTTCTTTTCTTTTTTTTTTTTTTTTTTTTTTTCGAGCTCGTTCCTCTCCTCCCTCTTTTCCCTCTCTCTTTGGGGTGGGTGGGGGGTGGGTGTTTAAATTAATTATTGTACTTTGTATGGTTTTATATATCAGTATATATTTATAAGATTGTTGTCTTCTGGATTATGGGAATAAAGTTAAAAAATATGCTAAAAAACAAACAAACAAAAAAAAAACACGTTGATTCGAGTTGATACCAAGAAGTTCTATTTTGGCTCATCTGACCACATGACCTTCTCCCATGCCTTAAAACGGGTCAGGGCTAGAGATGAGCGAACCTCGAACATTCTCGAGTCCATCCGAACCCAAACGTTCGGCATTTGATTAGCGGTGGCTGCTGAACTTGGATAAAGCTCTAAGGCTATATGGAAAACATGGATATAGTCATTGGCTGTATCCATGTTTTCTAGACAATCTCAGAGCTTTATCCAAGTTCAGCAGCCACCGCTAATCAAATGCTGATCGTTCGGGTTCGGATCGACTCGAACCCGAACCCAGTTCACTCGTCTCTAGTCAGGACATGTGCTGGCGTGAGCAGGGGGGCCTAGCGTGCCCTGCAGGATTTTAATCCATGACATCGTAGTGTGTTACCAATGGAAATCTTTGAGACTGCGGTCCCAGCTCTTTTCATTTCATTGATCAGGTCCTCCCATGTAGTTCTGGTCTAATTCCTGACCTTTTTCAGAATTCTCATTACTCCAGCATCCTGCTTAACCCCTTAACGACATTGGGCGTAAATTTACGCCCTCATGCCGGTAAGGACGTTCAGAGCAGGACCGCGCGGCGACCCCGCTCTGAACCGCGGCAGTCCCGGGTGCCGCTTGTAGCCCGGGACCGTAGGTATTAGCGGGCACGGTCCGATCGCCGTGCCCGCTAATACAGTAATCAGATGCAGCTGTCAAACATGACAGCTGCATCCGATTACCGGATTCAGCCGTTCCCTGGTGTCTAGTGGCGGAGATCGCTCCCCCGGGATGTTATCCCGGAGGAGGAGCGATCTCCGTTTCTGAAGCCGGCCTGGGACCGCTCCAAGATGGCGCCGTCCCTGGCTCGGCACTCGTTTACTTCCGGCTGCAGCAGCCGGAAGTAAACGAGTGCCTATCTCATGGATCTCTGCAGCATATCTATGCTGCAGAGATCTCTATGAGAGATCAGAGCACTTATACTAGAAGTCCCCCAGGGGGGCTTCTAGTATAAGTGTTAAAGTAAAAAAAAAAGTGTTGTTAATAGTAAAAAGCCCCCTCCCCTAATAAAACTCTGAATCACCCCCCTTTTCCCAGGTTATAAATAAAAGTAAATAAATAAACAAATAATCAAACATGTTTGCTATCGCCGCGTGCGTAATCGCCAGAACTATTAATTAATCACATTCCTGATCTCGCACGGTAAACGGAGTCAGCGCAAAAAAATCCCAAAGTGCAAAATTGCGCATTTTTGGTCGCATCAAATCCAGATAAATTGTAATAAAAAGCGATCAAAAATTCATATATGCGCAATCAAGGTACCGATAGAAAGAACACATCATGGCGCAAAAAATGACACCTCACACAGCCCCATAAACCAAAGGATAAAAGCGCTATAAGCCTGGGAATGGAGCGATTTTAAGTGACGTATATTTGTTGACAATGGTTTAAATTTTTTACAGGCCATCAGATACAATATAACTTATACATGTTACATATCGTTTTAATCGTAACGACTTGAGGAACATATATAACAAGTCAGTTTTACCCCAGGGCGAATGGCGTAAAAACACATTTCCCCCAAATAAACAAAATGCTTTTTTTTTTTCAATTTCACCACACTTTGAATTTTTTTCTGCTTTCGCAGTGTACTTTATGCAAAAATTCAGCCTGTCATTGCAAAGTACAATTAGTGACGCAAAAAATAAGGGCTCATGTGGGTTTCTAGGTGGAAAAATGCAAGTGCTATGGCCTTTTAAGCACAAGGAGGAAAAAACTAAAACGCAAAAATCGAAATTGGCTCTGTCCTTAAGGGGTTAAAGCCCCGGACCTAGAGAGATTGACAGCCAACTTGTGTTTCTTCCATTTTCGAATAATTGCGCCAACAGTTGTTGCCTTCTCACCAAGATGCTTGTCTATTGTTTTGTAGCCCATCCCAGCCTTGTGCAGGTCTACAGGTGTCCTTAGATAGCAATTTGGTCTTTGCCAAGGTAGAGAGGTTGGAGTGTGATTGAATGTGTTGACAGGTGCCACTAATACAGGTAAACAATGCAAAGTAAGAGGAGCTTCATAAAGAAACACTAAAAGTTCTGTAAGAGCCAGAATTCCTGCTGGTTGGTAGGTGATCAAATACTTATTTATTTTTTATATGTTGTCTCTGTACTGTGAATGTCTGTTTTCTATTGTGAATAGAGAGGAAAGTGTTATTAGCCAGTGTCAGGCTCAAAGAGGGAAGGATGTGTCACAGGCATTGTTGTCCTATCAGCACATACATGTGATGTTTTCACATTTGTTTCTTTTGTTGGCAATATAACCGTTTATTTTCGTTAACATATTACCTCTTTACAGTATATAGCTGTCATTGTACAGTGTTCACATCTACCTTGATGGGATTTTACTTGATGCACTGCTTCTTTTATTCACCTATGTATGTCTGGATGTTAATCCTTACACAACGCCACACATATACACATGCTATGTGTCAGTGCATCTAAACAAGAACCTAAACTCGAGTTAGTGTCTGTGCCGTCTTTGGCATCTGTAGTCAGCTGGAGGAGGGGTAGATAACCAATACACAGAGAAACAGCTGACATTTTTCATGCATTTATATGGGGTCCTGGAAAAAGAAATGTCAGTCAATCATATTTCATGCCGCAGATAAGGAGACAAAATCAATGATTCCTTTAACCCCGGCAGGACATGAGTGTTTAAGGTCCCATGCTCTGCTTCTGGAATAGAAATGCAGTGCTTAATATGACATGGAGATAGATGAATTGTCTCTGGTACATCACCATGGTAGCTGCCGCCACATATCCTCTAAACCGTATCATTCAGCAGTCCTTGTATTCTTGTCATATTAGTCATGACATCATGGAGATGTAGAAAGAGTACTTGAGATGTTAAAAATAGTAGAAGATTTAAAAAAAATCCTGTAGAAACCATTAATGCTATGAGCACACTAGGCTTTTGGGCCATTTTTGAGATGTAAAATAACCCACACAGCAGTAAAACTGCCCATAAATTGCCATAGAGAGGCTTTTTTTTTTCACATTGAGGCTATGTCAACACACAGCATAATGAAATCAAAATACGGCTGTATTTTGAGTGAAAATTATTTTTTTTTGTAAACAAATAGGAAAAAAAATAATGAGCACATTCATTAAATCAGTGATTTTCAACCAGTGTGCCGCGGCACACTAGTGTGCCACGACACATGGTCGGGTGTGCCGCGTGGAAAGTTCCCCAAACTATGGTGCCCCTGTGTTTTGTTCCCCGGCAATGTGCAGCGATCAGTGGCGGATTATAATGTGGGCGGTTGCGTGGTGCGCTGCAGCGCACCACACTCCCGGTCTCCGCTGATTGGAGGCCAGTAGGTGAGGCGGACAGCAGTGGCGACCATCTCGGAGGAGTTGAGGAGGAAGGGGGGGGAGAGAAACCTGGGGATGGGGGGGGGGGGGGGAGAAACAGCGGAGAGAAGCAGGGGGGAGAGAAGTTTGGTGGAGAGAAGCAGGGGGGAGAGAAGTTTGGTGGAGAGAAGCAGGGGGAGAGAAGTTTGGTGGAGAGAAGCATGGGGGAGAGAAGCACAGGAGAGAAGCATGGGGGAGAGAAGCAGGGGGGAGAAGTTTGGTGGAGAGAAGCACAGGAGATAAGTATAGTGGAGAGAAGCACAGGAGATAAGCATGGGGGAGAGAAGCACAGGAGATAAGTATGGTGGAGAGAAGCACAGGAGATAAGCATGGGAGAGAGAAACACAGGAGAGAAGCATGGGGGAGAGAAACAGGGGGGAGAAGTATGGTGGAGAGAAGCACAGGAGAGAAGCATGGGGGAAAAGCACAGGAGAGAAGCATGGGGGAGAGAAGCACAGGAGAGAAGCAGGGGAGAGAAGCACAGGAGAGAAGCAGGGGGGAGAAGTATAGTGGAGAGAAGCACAGGAGAGAAGCATGGGGGAGAGAAGCACAGGAGAGAAGCAGGGGGGAGAAGTATGGTGGAGAGAAGCACAGGAGAGAAGCATGGGGGAGAGAAGCACAGGAGAGAAGCAGGGGGGAGAAGTATGGTAGAGAGAAGCACAGGAGAGAAGTAGGGGGGAGAAGTATGGTGGAGAGAAGCGCAGGGGGAGAAGAAAACAGGCCCAGGTTTCACACTGAGTGAGTATAAATACATTTAGAATCTATATTATTAACTATATGTATAATATGTACTGTTTTAGTGTCATTTTGTGCTATTTTGGTTGGTCGTGTGCCCCGGGATTTTTTAAGTATAAAAAGTGTGCCGCGGCTCAAAAAAGGTTGAAAATCACTGCATTAAATGTTCATTAATTGAATGGTTGTAATCAATAATGGCTGTTTATCTACAAGGTGAGTGCACTTTCCCATTCATTTCCAAGAAGCGCATTAATATATTGAAAATACAACTGAATTTTTTCATCCTTTTCTTCAAGGTTCGAAACAGACCTAAAAAAACTGTCTGTGCATTGGTTTTTCCCAAATTAACCCAAGATGCTCCACAGCAATTTCAAATTCAATTGAAATTCCTATGTGGTGTTGTACTCTTCGACTGTCATGAGGGATGATGTAAATGTATCTAGTTTGCATATGTTATTAACTTTTTTATAAATTGTGCCAAATCAAATTTTTCTTTAGCACTAGGGTAGGATTGGCACAAAACTAGTAAGGTGGGCTGATCCTGCTATTATTCACTGATTTATTTATATAGATTGTGGCTCATGAATCTTTTATTGGCAATGTGGACAGAGACACAGGTGTGAAGACCCTTTATTAACAACTGTTATTGAGTGTTGACAAAGAGTTGTCCCCTGGGTGGCTGCAATGCTTATCAGGAGGCCAGTTATTTGCTTAGTTGACATCTGTCGTGTAATGCAACCTCCTCCTTATTTTTTTTAAACACAGAATAACACAAGGGGATAATAAAGCTTAATGCGTTTGTAAGGTCAGCACTCGAATAGAATAGAAAAACATGTCTCCTGGCTCAATTGGCTGTTTTGTGCATGGAGAGACTTCCCTTGGACTCTTGGTTGCATATACAAGAAAGAAGAAAAGATCCTCTCCAGCTCAAATAAGTTGAATGCTTTATTAGATGTGCATAGAACACCGATGCGTTTCAGACCCCACTGGGTCCTTAACCATGGTTTTCTGCAGTTATATCCTGCTGCATGCATAACATCCAAAATGCGGACAGATAAAGTGATTACTTGGAAAGCATCCTGTCGGGAGTATGTAGTAGACGCCTGGCGCGGCCAGAGACGTCTTAAAACAAAAGTCACCCTTACAAAGATGCATCAAATTACAGAGACATGTAACTTATATATATTAATATGGACACACTCTTCCCAATGAGAAACTACGTGCCCCAAATAGCTTACGATGTTGGTATAGAACTACAAAAGTTCAGAATATATCTATAGCCAACATATATAATATGGAAAATACCATTACAGTCCTGGTGTACGGCCTTGGTCCATTGTAGGGGAAAAAAGAGAAATGCGTTTGTAAGGTCAGCACTCAGACGAATAGAAAAACATGTCTCCTGGCTCAATTGGCTGTTTTGTGCACGGAGAGACTTCCCCTGGACTCCGGGGTTGCATATACAAGAAAGAAGAAAAGATCCTCTCCAGCTCAAATAAGTTGAATGCTTTATTAGATGTGCATATAACACCGACGCGTTTCAGACCCCACTGGGTCCTTAGTCATGGTTTTCTGCAGTTATATCCTGCTGCATGCATAACATCCAAAATGCGGACAGATAAAGTGATTACTTGGAAAGCATCCTGTCTGGAGTATGTAGTAGACGCCTGGCGGGGCTAGCTGTGCCCTCCATGCAAATTCAATATACAATATTCTATGCAGAACTCATCATTGGACTCTGATGTGAATACTCACCCCTAAAAAAGCTTAGCAGTAATTTTTTCTATGTAACAGCTTCTCTAGACCACTGACAACAGAGAAAGCCTCACATAGACGGTACTCCAGATACTTTTCTAAACATAACATTTATTTTATATATAAAAAATTACTGACTAATTATTCAAACAAGAGGATCGCTGGCCCCGCTCAGCGGAGCTTCACGATCTATGATATTGAATTAGACAGAGCCCAGACATGGAACTATTGTGCCTCTGATTATAGACTGCCCGTGAAGATTTCCTTTGAAATCCCACTAGATATATTGAAAACAAATTATAGTGTGTATAGAGCGGTACAATGACAAATGGCTTCCTTACAAGACTAAAGGCACAACAATATGTGCATAGCCTGTGACACTTTTATTTTTTGTATGAGTTGGGTCTTTTCAGACAATATTTTTTTTGCAGAATCTGTCAGTACAGATATCAGAACACCCATAAGGCTATTAAGCTATTACAAGGAGAAATGTGACATGCAGTAATTTGCATCTCGCTCTTAAAACATGACAAGTCATTTGCTTAAAGTCTAGAATTATGCTTTATATTATACACTGTGCACTTTAAAATAGAAAATTATTGTTTAAACGTCATGTTTAGCGTACCATGCAGAACTTTAAAACAAATGAACACTTCCAAGTAGCAGTAATCGTGCCACAGAGTCTGCAAAATAACAGTGGTTAGGGTGTTGTATGCTATGCTATGGGAACAATGGTTCTGCTTGTATACCAGACCTACTGCAGAGTGTAATAATGTACTGACCGCTAGCTTCACAGTGCTTACTAGGGGCCTGGATTGACTTGGTTTCAGACCAATCAAACCAAAGTTAATACTAGAAGTTGAGTTGATATATATGTGTGTATATATATATTTCTTGCTCCATTTCATTTATTTTGTAACCTTATGCTAGCTAAACTGTAATTGTATATTAAAGTAATTTTCCTAAACATACCAATCGCCTTGAAGACATATTAAGTAGAGCAGTTAAAATACTGGGCAAACTAAATAAAATTGCCTATATAACATACTACTGGAACAGAAGCTACTACAGGGGACAGAGGAAGGTTAGTTTTCCGTTTTTTCCCCCTATGCCCCCAGAAAAATATATAAAAAAATGTAAGGATACTATATATATATTGTAGACATGTCACTGGTAAAGTGCTCGAGGGGATGTACATCTCACCTAGGCTGATGAATAGTGTGAGATGGTGAGTCCAGGAGGGATCTGTTGCTCAGCAGTGTTATGCTGCTGAGTTATTATTTATTTTTACCGGGCCTGGACTTACATGGAATGGCAGGTAGGTTTTGGTAGTGGGACTTGCCATTCCCTCCCCCCGATCCAGTTTGGGTTTTGCCATCAGGTGAGCAATCAGCCTGAGAAGGTAAGAGCTCCACAGAGATGCAGGTGGGAGCTCTCAGACAGGAGTAAACAGCCTGCGTGGTCTGTTTGGTGAGAGCTGGGAAGACAGCCGCTGCTGGGGCCTGTTCACACCCCGCAATACTGCCGACTGAAGTGTCAGAGAGGTAACCTGCTTTGTTAGTTAGCGCCCAGATGGGCAAGACCTTTTGTTTTGTTCTTAAAGCACGGTGTTGCTATATTTCTGTTATGGACTGTTTATGCTGCAAATAAACGCCAAGCTGTTATTTTACAAGTCCAAGTCTGCTGTGAACTGTGTCCAAACACACCATCCCCCGGGAAGATCCCTACAATATATATATATATATATATATATATATATATATATATATTTTTTTTTTTTTTTTTTACAGAATTAGGTTATGTTCACACTGCGTATGAGTCCGGCCGCATTTCGTACGCCGCCGTACATGTGCAGCTGAAACTACGGGCGTGGGAAAAATCGACATGCGGCCGGATGTGTACGAACCGCAAACATACGGCCGTAGTACAGTTATGCTTCCCTAGCTTGTTTCTAAGCGATCTGAGGCAGGTCATTTACTTGAAAATCTTTGTCCAGCCCAATAAAACTCACAGAACCTTTTGGATCGAAAAATCAGGTTCAATTTGGCTGAAATAAGTACTTGGTACGGGACCGCATGGAAATCCACGGCCGTGAGTTGGAACATTTCCGTCCTCAAACAATGGTTTTGTTTATTTTTCACGGCGCCGCATACGATCCGGTCGTAAGCTCTATGTAGTGTGCATTGTGCGGGCGTATATCGTATACTTTCAAGCGAACGCATCAACCTCAAAACAGCTTTGTGCATAATGAACATGGGCTGGATCGTTAATACACCTGTGCAAAGCTCAAACAGCAGTAAATGTTCCTGGATCATTCCTAATAATGAGGAGGGTGGGGAGGAAGGACAGAGAGGTTGTGCCAGCCTAATGCATATACAAATGTAAGCCCCGGCCACTAGACACAGCGCTGCCGGATTAAAAGTTGTTTTTATGACAATAACTGCATCCCCTGCCGAACGGACCCCAGGACAGATCTTAGATTAAAAGCAGCTATCTGAAGGTACGAGTGGTTTGGGGGGACAGATTGTGGGTACGGAGTCGCTTTAAGGATGGGGCCCAAAATGGCCTTAAGGACTGGACCAAATTTCAGGAATATGACTTGTGTCACTTTATCCATTAATAACTTTGTGATGCTTTTACCTATCCTGCTGATTCTGAGATTGTTTTCTCGTGACATGTTATACTTTATATTTCTGGAAAAATTGAGCTGATACTTATAGCCTATCTTTATGAAAAACCCCAAAATATTGTGAAAAATTTAGAAAAATAGAATTTTTCTAACTTTGAAATTTTGTGCTTGTAAGGAAAATGCTTATGCCACATAAATTAGATATGAAACAGCATTTGCAACATGTCTACTTTATGTTGGCAGCTTTTATTAAACTTGTGTTCAATTGTATAAAACAATAGAAAGCTTCAAAGTTTAGCAGCATTTTTCTAAATTTTCACAAGAATTTCTAAATCTGATTTTTCAAGGGACCTGTTAACGTTTGAAGTGTATTTGAGGGGACTGTATGTTATGAAGCCCCACAAAGCACCCCATTTCAGAAACTTCACCCCCCAAACTGTTCAAAATCAACTCCAGAAAGTTTTTTAACTCTTTAGGTGAGTCACAAAAAAAAAAGCTAAGTGTGTGAGAAAATTTAACATTTCAATTTTCTTTGCAGAAATTATATTGTGATTGTTAGGAATGTGACTTTGCGCTCCTCAGTCCGTGTCGGGCGGCCAAGGAAGCGCTGATTTTATGTCTGCTGTTGAACTGAATATTGTGTGTGAATTGTGTTTCACTTATTAGCCACACCTGCCTTGCCTGTCAGACTTCTGGCAGTGCAGGGGTTACTGCACTGCTAGGTCTGTTCAGCTAAGCTTGGTGCTGGGATCAGGGCTGCTCCAATCAGCTGCTGGACCTAGTCTCTGATCCTGGATAAAAAGCAGTCAGCTCCTCACTTCCCTGCTGGCTATTAGTTCACACTAGTCCCAGCTCCCCTGCTCCTTTCCCAGCGTTCCCTGTCCCAATACCTTGCTATTGCTCTGCCCGTGTTCTGACCTCTTGCTTGACATTTGACTATCCGCTCTCCTTCTGATTTTGTACTACGTTGTCTGTTTGGTTTTGACCCTGCTAGTTGACTATCCTCCATTGTGTTTTGTTTGTCTGTCTACGTTTTGTGTATTCACCTACGCAGTGTAGGGACCAACTCCGTGGTTGTCCGTGACCGTTTAGGGTCGACTGAGGCAAGTAGGCAGGTGACAGTGGGTGGGTTCAGATCTAGGGCCCACTGTCTCTTGTCTTGTCTACACCTGCCAGTCCTGACAGAATAGCCAGCCCTACTATTTGGGATTTTTTTTCCTGTTTTTCCACCTGTTCAGCTTCCTGAAAAATTCAAGGGAGATAGGAAGGATTTCCGATCCTTCAGAGAGAGGTGTAGACTATTTTTTCGGCTCTGTCCTCGCTCTTCTGGGGATGAGAGCCAAAAAGTGGGAATTATCATGTCCCCTCTGCAAGGCCCACCGCAGGAATGGGCATTCTCCTTACCTCCCAATGCTATTGAGTTGACTTCAGTTGATTATTTTTTTTCAGCCCTAGGGCTGTTGTATGATGACCCTGACCGGACTGCGGTGGCCGAACGCCAACTGACCTCCTTACGTCAGGGTAAGAGACCAGTAGAAGACTACTGCGCAGAGTTCCGGCAGTGGTGTATCCCTTCCACCTGGAATGATTCTGCCTTGCGGTATCAGTTTCGGCTGGGTCTTTCGGACCAGTTGAAGGATTTGCTAGTGGCCTACCCCCCTCCAGAGACCTTGGAGGAAACCATGACCTTAGCTATAAGGGTTGATAGACGTATGCGGGACAGACGCAGGGAAAAGGGAACCTCTGACTCGTTCAAAGCCCCATCATCTGTTGTTTCCTCCCCTAAGTCTTCTTCTCCCCTGTCACTATCTCAAGAAGAACCTATGAAAATTGGAGCGACAGATGCTAAGACCCGACGGGCCTATCGACTACAGCACAATCTGTGCTTATACTGTGGCAAGGCCGGACATCGTGTACAGGAATGTACATCCAGACCTGGATCACCACCGGAAAACTCCAGCGCCTGAATGATTGTCGAGGGGGTCATTCAGGCGCACAGGTACCGCTCGATATGAAAAATAAATTAACGGTGCCCATTTCACAATTTTTTAGGTGAGAAATGTATTTCTGGGTTTGCCCATGTGGATTCTGGGGCATCTGCTAATTTTATTAATTCTGGGTTCTGGTCCTCTCTGGGGGTATGTCCGCTTCAGCTTAAGTGCCCGCTGAGTATTACTGGAGCGGATTTTACCCCATTGGCTCAGGGTAAGGTGAAATATATAACTCCCTCTCTTGATGTAAGGGTGGGTTCTATTCCCTTTGAGTCATTGGAATTTTTAGTTATGGACAATTTGTCTTCAGATAATATTCTGGGGTTACCTTGGTTGGCACAACACAACCCAACATTTGATTGGTCCACCAGGGAATTGATCAAATGGGGATCTAACTGTGCTTCGCATTGTGTTGCGCTAAAATGTTGCAGATTGTTCTCTGGTTGAAGGAGAGAGCCCTGAGTTTTTGTTTTTGCAGATGCATTTTGCAGATGTGTTCGATGAAAAAGCAGTAGATGTCTTACCGCCACATCACCCATATGATTGTGCTGTTGATTTGGTTCCAGGGTCCAGGTATCCGAGGGGAAGAATTTTTAATTTGTCTAGGCCTGAGAGACAGGCAATGCGTGAATACATCAAAGATAGTTTACGTAAAGGCCACATTCGCCCTTCTTCTTCTCCTATGGGGGCGGGATTTTTCTTTGTGAGTAAAAAAAGATGGGGGCCTGCGCCCCCGTATTGACTATCGTGAGCTAAATAAAATTACAGTGAAAAACCAGCACCCTCTTCCTCTTATTCCTGATTTGTTTAACCCCTTGCCTCCGCAGCCTGTTTTGGCCTTAATGACTAGGGCTTATTTTTCAAATTTGACCTGTCTCTCTTTATGTAGTTATAACTCTGCGATGCTTTTAACTATCGCGATTATTCTGAGATTGTTTTTTTGTGACATATTCCTCTTTATGTTTGTGGTATACTTTGGTTGATACACTCAGTAGTTTTTTGTAAAAAACACAACATTTGCGCAAAAAATTTGAAAAATGTATGTTTCTTTATCTTCAAAACTCTTTTTTCCTAAGAAAGATAGTCATGCCACATGAACTAATTATTACTGCAACATCTACAACATGTCTGCTTTATGGTGACGTCATTTGGTGAACGTCGTTTTACTTGTTAGGATGTTAGAGGGCATCGAAATTTTGCAGCTTTTTTTCAAATTTTCAGGAAAATTACAAATTCTGATTTCATTAGGGACCAGTTCAGTTCTGTAGTGGATTTGTGGGGCCTGTATGTTAGTTATCCCCATAAATCTCTCCACGGTAAAAACTGCACCCCTCAACGTATTCAAAGTAACATTTCACAGGTTTATTAACCCTTTAGGTGTTTTGCAGAAATTTAAGCAAGTTGGAGGGGAAATTTTACATTTTAATTTTTTTGGCAGATATTCCATTTTAATCCATTTTTTTGCTCTTACACATCAAATGCTAACTGAGAAATGGAACTCACTATTTATTCCCCACATTCCAGTGTTTCTAGATATCCCCCATATGTGGCCGCAGTGTGTCACCTGACTCAACCACAGGCCGCAGACATGACAGAGACCTGGGGAATTTTATGGTCTTTTCTTATTTCAGTTTTTTTTTGGCCATTATATCATGTCACAGAGGCTTTGGGGTGCCAAAATATTTGTGTGAGACAAGTTGACGTTTCCATCGGTACCATTTCGGGGGACATGTGATACCCTCATCATTTTTTAATTAATTTTGTTCTAAGGTGGTACGAATAAAAAACATAATTTTGCAGCAGTTTTTCGTTATTTTTTTTGTACGCCATTTACTATAAGTTGCATATGACATGTTATTTTTATTCGTCAGGTCAGTACGGTTACAGTGATATCCATTTTATATAGCTCTTGTTATAGTTTATGGCATTTATACTATAAATATTATTTGTGGCTTGCATATTGTAAGAACTGTAATATTTACATTTTTTCACCAATGGAGTTATGAGAGGGCTTTTCTTTTGCGGCATAAGCTGACGCTTTTAGTGGTACACCTTTTGGGTACAAGTGACTTTTTGATAGGTTTATCCTTTATTTTTTATGGGGCGGGATTAACAAAAAATTTTCATTTTTATTAGTTTTTTATTTATTTTTTTAATGGCGTTAACCTGGTGGAATAATTAATGTAATGGGTTAATAGACGGGGTCATTACGGATGCGTCGATACCAAATATGTGTATCTTATTTATAGGGGATCATTTATAAAAGGGGGGATGGGGAATGTGTATATTTATTTAATTTATATATATTTATTTATTTTAATTATTATGTATTTAATTTATTTATTGTAATTCATTATTTCTTTAAGTATGTATGTGTTTAGTGTTTTTTTTTACTTTCACTTTTTCACATCTATAATGCATTACAGCACATGATCTGTGCTGTAATGCATTATTGAATGATCTGTCAGTATTACACTGACAGATCATTCAAATGATCAGGTGCCTGCCAAAGTGCAGGGGCCTGATCATTAGAAATCATAGCAACCCAGACGCACTGGGAAGCGTCTAGGTTGCTATGGATACCCTCCCGGAGCTGCGCGGCTCCGGGTGGGAGAGAATGCAGAGGGAGCCGGGGAGCAAGGGGAGGGGGCGGCCGCACGGGGGGTGGGGAGCACGGGTAGGGGGCGGCTGCACTGAGGGGAACTCGGCATCAGAGAAGGGAAGCCTGGGGGGAGCGCAGCAGCATGTGCCGCAGCCTCCTCCCAGGCACCCGATCTGAAGGGGGGGGTTCATGATGGGGGAGCACAGGGAGCGGACGGCCACACGGGTGGGGGCCTCGGCAGCAGAGAAGGGAAGCCTGGGGGGAGCGCAGCAGCATGTGCCGCAGCCTCCTCCCAAGCACCCGATCGGCAGGCAGGAGCATATCTCCCCATAGACGCTGCGGTCGCATCGACCGCTGTGTCTATGGGGTTAACTGCTCCAGGGGAGCGCGGCTCCTCTCTGGGCAGTGGCAGCAAGAGGAGGCTGTGTGACACAGCCTTCTCCTGCTGCCCGATCGCATCTAAGAACAGAGGGGGGAGGCAGAGAAGCCATGACGTCCAGGGACGTCATGATGCGTTCTGCCACTGCTTTTCATGACGTCCCTGGACGTCATATTGGGGGAAGGGGTTAACCAGATTGTTAGGGCTAAGTGGTTCTCTAAAAATTGACCTGCGAGGAGCCTACAATCTCATCAGGATAAGAGAGGGTGATGAGTGGAAGACCGCTTTTAATACCCCTGAGGGGAACTTTGAGTACCTTGTTATGCCCTTCGGATTATGCAATGCACCTGCGGTCTTTCAACACCTGGTAAATGATGTGTTTTGTGAATACCTAGGACGATTTGTAGTGGTATATTTAGATGACATATTGATTTTCTCTCCTGACTGGTTTTAAGGGTTTCTCCGTAATTGCGAAACCCCTAACCGATCTAACTAGAAAGGGAGCTAATTTGGTAAATTGGACTCCGGAAGCCGTTCAGGCATTTGACAAGCTTAAAAGATGTTTTTCGGTGGCTCCAGTCTTGACTCAACCTGACTTCGAAAAACCTTTTGTGATCGAAGTAGATGCCTCGGAGGTGGGGGTGGGAGCTGTTCTTTCACAGGGTCCGGAGACACTCACCAACCTCAGACCTATTGCTTACTTCTCTAGGAAATTCCCCAAAGCTGAATGCAACTACGACATAGGCAACCGGGAGCTCCTTACCATAAAATGGGCATTTGATGAATGGAGACATTTTCTAGAGGGGGCTAAGCACAAAATCAGGGTCCTAACTGATCACAAAAATCTGGTGTACCTAGACAAGGCCAAGCGTCTTACTCCTTGCCAGGCTAGATGGGCTCTCTTTTTTACACGTTTTGCTTTTGAAATAACCTTTAGACCTGGCTCCAAAAACGTAAGAGCTGACGCCTTGTCCCGTAGCTTTGAGACCAGCAACGTCCCTACCAGGGAATCTGAGACTATTTTAGCTCCCGGGGTGGTGGTAGCCATTCTACAGCCTGATCTCGCTGCCCAAGTGGTAGAGTCTCAGTCCCTGGCCCCTAAGAATACCCCTGAGAACAAGCTCTTTGTCCCTCCCCACCTTTGTTTAAGAATTCTTGAAGAAACACATTGCTCATTGTTGGCAGGTCATCCAGGTATAGCTGGCACTAAATATCTGTTATCTCGACATTATTGGTGGCCTTCATGGGCTTGGGATGCTAAGTGTTTTGTGGAAGCTTGTGAGATCTGTGCCAGGTCCAAGGTATCTCGCAGACTTCCTGAGGGTTTGCTTCAACCCCTGCCACTGCCTGCTAGACCTTGGACCCACATATCTATGGATTTTATCACTGATTTGCCCCCCTCCAAAGGGAAAACGGTGATCTGGGTGGTCATTGACAGATTCTTGAAAATGTGTCACCTCATTCCTCTCAGTAAACTTCCTAATGCTCGAACATTAGCTTCCTTATTCATTAACCATATTTTGCGCCTGCATGGTGTCCCTGAGAATATTGTATCTGATAGGGGGGTGCAATTCATATCTAAATTCTGGAAAGAATTCTGTGGTCGCTTGGGTATTTCTTTGTCGTTTCCCTCTGCTTTCCATCCTCAGTCCAATGGTCAAACAGAAAGGGTTAACCAGTCCTTGGAACAGTTTTTGAGGTGTTTTGTTGCAGGGTCAGAAGACAGGTGGAGGGAATACTTGCCTCTAGCCGAATTTGCATTGAATAATCGAGAAAGCCAATCTCTAAAGATGTCGCCGTTCTTCTGCAATTTTGGGTTTAATCCGAGGTGTTCATCAGTACATGCCGCCGAATCAGTTAATCCGTCTGCTGAAAAGATCTATAGAAAACTGTGCACAGTTTGGGCCCAGGCTCTTCAGAGCCTGGTTAAAGCCCAAGAAGGTTTTAAAAAACAAGCCGACAAAAGACGCAGATCTGGGCCAGAATACGTGGTAGGGGATAAGGTTTGGCTATCCACTAAGAATTTGAAGTTAAGAACTCCTTCTGGTAAACTCTCTCCAAAATACATTGGTCCTTATGTAATCGTGAAAATCATTAACCCTGTGTCTTATCAGTTACAATTACCTAAGAGTTGGAAAATACATGATGTCTTTCATAAATCACTGTTAAAGAAGTATGTTAACCCTGTGTTGCCATCTACTCCCCCTGCTCCCTTGGCCATCCAAGGTGAACTGGAGTACGAGGTGGAGAGAATTCTGGATTCTCGTTGGTTCCAGAGTTCTCTTCAATATCTTGTACACTGGAAGGGATTTGGTCCGGAAGAACGGACTTGGGTGGCGAGCAAAAGACATTCATGCACCTCGTCTGGTTAGACAATACCACGTGCGTAACCCTTCCAGGCCGGGTCCTTTGGGTGAGGGTCCTGAGGCCCCTCATAAGAGGGGGGTACTGTTAGGAATGTGACTTTACGCTCCTCAGTCTGTGTCGGGCGGCCAAGGAAGCGCTGATTTTATGTCTGCTGTTGCACTGAATATTGTGTCTGAATTGTGTTTCACTTCTCAGCCACACCTGCCTTGCCTGTCAGACTTTTGGCAGTGCATGGGTTACTGCACTGCTAGGTCTGTTCAGCTGAGCTTGGTGCTGGGATCAGGGCTGCTCCAATCAGCTGCTAGACCTAGTCTCTGATCCTGGATAAAAAGCAGTCAGCTCCTCACTTCCCTGCTGGCTATTAGTTCACACTAGTCCCAGCTCCCCTGCTCCTTTCCCAGTGTTCCCTGTCCCAATACCTTGCTATTGCTCTGCCCGTGTTCTGACCTCTTGCTTGACATTTGACTATCCGCTCTCCTTCTGATTTTGTACTACGTTGTCTGTTTGGTTTTGACCCTACTAGTTGACTATCCTCCATTGTGTTTTGTTTGTCTGTCTACGTTTTGTGTATTCACCTACGCAGTGTAGGGACCGACTCCGTGGTTGTCCACGACCGTTTAGGGTCGACTGAGGCAAGTAGGCAGGTGACAGTGGTAGGGTTTAGATCTAGGGCCCACTGTCTCTTGTCTTGTCTACACCTGCCAGTCCTGACAGTGATCCAATATCTCTCATAATAGAAAACCTATTTCCAGAGAAATGCACAAATTTTTTTAGTACCCCATGTCAGCAGTTTATAGAAATATACGATATGTGGCCCTATTGCATTTGACGCAACAACAAGCCTCAGATGTGAAGGAGCGCCTAGGGAATTTTGAAGCCTCCTTACAATTGACCCATTTTCAAAGTACCACTTCTTGTTGGCAGAGGCTCTGGGGTGCCAAAACTTAACAAACACCCCTAAAGGGACACCTTTTAGGAAACTACACACCTCAAGGAATGTAACAAGGGGTATAGTGAGCACATGGACCCCACTGGTGACAGACACAATGTGCTGTGAAATTGAAAATTTTATTTTTTTTGGGCTAAAACTTGCCTTAAATTTTTCAGGTTGACAAGGGGTTAAAAGGAAAAAATCCCATAAAAATTGTAGATAAATTTCCCCAAGTACAAAAATACCCAACATGGGGAAATAATGTACCATGCGGTACCATGTACACGCCTCCAAAAGGAAGGAGCACCATTTGGCTTTTGGAAGCGGGATTTGGCAAGAATGGAGGACGAAGGCCATGTCGGGTTCGCAGAGCCCCGTGCTGCCAAAACATTGGAAAACCCCTACAAGTGACCCCATTTTGGAAACTACACCCCTCAAGGAATCTAACAAGAGGTATAGTGAGCATATGGATCCCACTGGTGACAGACACAAATGTGGAACAATGTGACGTGAAAATGAAAAAAATTATTTTTTATACTAAAACGTTGGTGTAACTTTGAATTTTTAATGTTCCCAAGGGGTCACAAGAAAAAAAATTACACTTATCATGTAGAGCAATTTCCCCCGATTACAGGATCACCCCACATGTGGACACAAAGTGCAAAGCTGGCACACGGAAAACCTCCAAAGGGAAGGAGTGCTATTTTGATTTTGGAAGCTGGATTTGGCCAGAAACTTTGAATTTCTCATGTTCACAAAGGGGTTAAAAGAAAAAAATAACCACTAATCATGTAGAGCAATTTCCCCCGATTACAGGCATACCCCATATGTGGACAGAGGGGAGGAGTAGGGGCAGGGTGGCAGGACAGGGGAGAGGAGTGGGAGGAGGGTGGCAGGACGGAGGGGAGCAGGGTGGCAGGACTGAGGGGGATGCTGGTGACGGGGGGAGGAGGGGAGAAGGCTGGAGGGCATAGGGGAGGAGGGAAGCAGGCTGGAGGGAGGAGGGGAGCAGGCTGGAGGGAGGAGGGGAGCAGGCTGGAGGGCGGAGGGGAGCAGGCTGGAGGGCAGAGGGGAGCAGGCTGGAGAGCAGAGGGGAGCAGGATGGAGGGCACAGGGGAGCAGGCTGGAGGGCAGAGGGGATCAAGCTGGAGGGAAGAGGGGAGCAGGACTGTGGGGATGCTGGTGATGGGGGAAGGCAGAAGAAATGCAGGGAGACTGCTAGCAGGATGGGCATGGGAGCACATGGGGGCAGCACGGGGGAAGCGGGCAGACCCTGAACCGGGCAATGTAATTCATGGATTCCTCCCTGCTCGCCTCACGATCGGCGAGCAGGGAGGGATCATGGAATTACATAGCCTGGTTCACCCGGCCGGCGGCAACCGGGCAATCGGGCACCCAGCAGCAGGGCAACTTACCCCCCAAGGCATGATGGTGATTGGCAGTGTCACGGACATCGCCAATCACCGCTGAATTCTGGGTCACCAGCATCACATAACCCGGAATTCACATGCATAGCCATGATTGGCTGGCCAGGACTGGCCAGCCAATCACGGCAATCAGCGTTACGGGGGGGGGGGGGGGGTCAAGCTTTCCCCTCCGTGTGAATGGAAGATGGCCTGCTGGAGAATACCGCAGCCATCCTCCCGCGATCGCCGTGATGTCACACGGCAATCGTTTAAAGGACCCGCGTACTGGTACTTCATGGGTCCTTAAGTGACAGGGATCCATGACTTACCGGTACGTCATGGGTCCTTAAGAGGTTAAATGGGAAGGCGGACGTCCAATGCATGCAATGCATTAAATAACAGACGTTTTTACCGCGGACGTCTAAATAATGAGCGTGATCATTATTTTTGGACGTCTTTTGCAAACAGCGGACATTTTTTATTAGTTGTTTTCTTACACAGTTTTTCTTTTTCCATGGTTCTTTCTCCATTTTTACTATTAAATTGAGGCCAGGCTGCTAAATGACGTCTGTTATTTTAGACTCAAAACGACAGATGTCATTTTAAACGTTGTGTGAACATAGCCTTAGGGTGCTTTAAAAAACAAACACAAAGTAATGGACACAACAGCATCTCTATTAAATGAATTAACATACAAATATAACATATATATATTAGGCCCAGAAGTAGGGAGCTGTCTGGAAAGCGGCCTACCAATCACTTACAATTGTCACCTTTGCCTGCAGCATCCTTCAGCTTGTGCTTGCTGTAAGAGAAAGAGTTAGAGACATCTAGTGGTCAAAATGCAGTATAGCACATTTATCCACCGTTTACCCTGTAATACACAGAAGATCAGTGACGACCTAAGCACAGTGGTGCCTTGGATTACGAGCATAATTCGTTCCGGGACTGTGCTTGTAATCCAAATCCACTCTTAAACCAAAAGAAGTTTTCTCATAAGAAATTATAGAAATGCAGACAATTCGTTCCACACCCCAAAAATAATGATTTATTTTTCTGAATAACATGTAAAACAAATAAAATGAATTATACTCAATGAAAATGAAAATTCAGAAACAGCAGAATATGTGATATTATAAGTTACTGTACAGTAATGGAGAGGATGGGAAACACAAGGGCGGACAGAGACTGCAGGGAGCATGAAGGAATGAGCAGGGCAGATGTGGGCACATACATGCAGCACTCTCTGTCCGGGGAGAGAGGGGTTACAGCTATGAGGAGATTACCTCCACAGTCCCTTCACCTAATGCAAGCCCCTGCCTGAAGTGGATCTGCTATGGTTTGGAAGGTGAGGGAGACTTCCTGGGTCAGAGTACAGGGCTGTAGACCCCGCTATGCAAACCATGTCCCTCCCCCACTCACCCTCCCACCTAGTACAGGAAGCTCTTAAACCAAAGCAATACTCTTAAACCAAGTCACAATTTTGAAAAACTGTGAGCTCTTAAACCAAAACGCTATTAATCCAAGGTACTATTAAACCAAGTACCACTGTACAAGTGTACACAACAGTGGTACATGGATTCTGGGACCCTGCACTCAGATTGTGTGTGGACATATTCTGTTTATTGACAGATCAGGCAAGCCGTTCTCTAGTTATGTTATTGCACTGCTTGCCTGAACTTGTATGCTCTTGATGTTGAATGTAACCTGTGAGGGCTGCATTACATGTTCTGTGCATTTACATTTCTAAATGTCAGTGTCTTTGAGCATAGCCCCGATACCGGCCCAGAAGCTAGAAGTGTTCGGAGACTTACATGAAGCACACTGTTCACTTCAGCAGCCTGCATGCGTCAGAATGCTTAGCTGCTGGGCCACTATCAAGGACTTGCTCAAAGGCAATAAATCTGCCTGTAGTGATGCTAAAATAAAGTAAGCTAAAAATATAATATTAAATAAACACAAGCTAGTTCTGGGATTTACTAAATTTGAGGATTCTACTGCTGTTCGTGACCCGTGCTTGGTGCCGAATTGCTTCATTATGAGGGCTGTAATGGTGCAGCACTGTTAGGCCTATATGCAAATAAAAAGAAACAGTGTGAACTTTACAATGTTTACAAACGCCTGGGTTGGAAATGACTATGTATGCTCCACCATGCACGCTTCCAAAGTCCTGGCTATTCTCTTTAGAAAATGCAGAGGACCGAGCAAACACCGCCAATACTAAGAGTCAAATATAGTAAAAAAAAAAAAAAAGCAAAATTGAAAATCAAATATATTTAGTAAGTTTAATGTTTTTGCCTTTGCTTTCATTCTAGGCTGGGACATTGGGATAGGAATACCCCTTTATCTCTTTGTCTCAGATTTGGCATTTGAAAGTCATTCCAGTCTTTTATTGTAAGGTTGGAGTGATACAGCCTTTTAGCTTGATTCATTGAAGAAATGAATTGCACTTTAAGGCGAATATCCTGTTCGTTTCATGCCAGCTGGCATTGGAGAAAAGAGTGTCGATGACACCATATTGCAGCTTAAAGTAAGTCACTGTATCACATCTGCAAATGCAGCAGCCTTCACGCTGAATATTAAGAGAGCATGAAAACCTCACACATAGGGTAAAGCAATTGTGACCCAGCACTCAAAATTAATAGGATTCTATGCAGCGTGATCCATTTTGTTCCAGATATAATGCACATTTCATGGCTGTTACAGCACTCCATGTAACACTATGTAAGCAATAATTCAATAAACAGAATGATGACCAATTCAGCTACAATGACTACAGATGGGGCCTGACTGGTACTTGTTGAATTGTACCTTTGGCGTGTTTGGCGGTGACTGGCATAAAAGTAATAACATAAGCAAGAAGATGTAATAATTATGGCTTCCTATGAAATTAGCCTTATTAGATTGTAAGTCTCATTGGGAACAAGGACTGATGAGAATAATAGCTACCCTATGTGAAATATGTTGAAAATTAAATACAAAGGAAGGATTTTTTGCTCTATTATGGTGCATCTTACAATTTTATTTCTGTCTTTGACTATTCTTTTAGATTTTTAACTTGGCGCGATTAAAGTGTTGAGGCTTGTTAGACAAATTTATTATAATTGTGGTTTTAAAAATCAACTCCACTTAATAGGTGTCATAGAAAACCACATGACAATTTTTTTTTTCCATGTGAAAATAGGTGTCACATGACAATTGTCATATAAAAATTTCAAAGTATATCTTTCACTTTCCTATTAGGAAATATAGACCTTTCCAAAATAAACACCTCTTTGAGATGACCCCATCCACCATCCAGACCAGATGTTGTGTGACAAATTTCAGTCAACCCTACGCATAGTGGCCATTTTCTTGAGAAGACCACTTTTCAATGCAATTTTGGATGGTTTTATTTTTTAAGTCAAACATTACAAACCTTCTACTAAATAAGCACTCTGGCCCAGCTTTATGTATACCTGTCATGACGCCTGGTGCTGGATCAATACAGAGTTCCTGTGTTAGGCCATGTTCACACTATGTATAAAACCGGCCATTCTGTGACCCGGCCAGGTCACAGAACAGCTGGTGTTACTAAACATCATCCCAGCCGATACTGCAATACTGGCCAGATGAACTTTACTTTTTTTTATTTGGATTGTGGGTGCATTCGGGTGTGTCCGCATTTCATATCACCATAGCACACAATGTAACGTGCGGCAGGAGCACCCGTGTGCGCCTGCATGCACGCCGCATGCTCTATTGTGTGAACTGTAAGGTTCTCTGCGGCCGCTTTTCAATGAATAGAAGCCGCAGAAACCGACATGTCGGCCGCAGAAAACTGACATGTCATTTTTTTGCGTGACCGCTAGCAATCCCGGGTCGGAGTGTGTACTATGTGTATACACTCCGGCCATGATTCCATAGACAGCAGCACAATGTAAATTCATTTTAATCATGGCCATTGTTGCAAATTGGCAACAATGGCCGTGGTTAATATGAAACTTACGTAGTGTGAACATATCCTAAATCTGGAAGTTTGGGGCTCCTTGGACGCCAGTACGCAAAACACCCAATGAGAGTAAAAGTTAATGTACAGTCAAAATATGACCTGAACGCTGGCTAGGCCAATAGTTACCTCTCCTCATGACCCCATACACACAAACTTTGAAAACAGGAGAGATTTCTTGCGTTCTAAAGAAAGAATGAAGGCGTAAGCCTATGCCAGATAGATGTGATTCTGAGAACCATGGGGTCAGACAGTTGAAACACAACCCTTCTCCTGCTGACATCATCTATAGTGGAGACTTAGGAGGCGCCTATAAGCTGTAAATTGAATTATTAAAATTTACGCTGGGTATTCAGAAATTTAAAAGCAAAATATGCAATACTCAGATAGTTGCTATTATGCAAGTCCGAAGTTAAAACATCAATAATACTATTTCAACATAAATAGTATAAAATGTATATATTTCTTAAAAGAAATCTGTCACTCGGTTTATGCTGCCCTATCTGAGGGAGAGAAAAACTCCTCCCAACCACTTGCCACAGATGTTGCCTATATTCCCTTTAATGGGGATGACTACTTTCCCACTTTCCTGACTCTGTATCTGCAAAGATATGAAAGGAGCAGCATGGTTCCTGTTATCTGTGGTTCCTCGCAGCAAGTCCATCCCGTCTTGTGGTGGGCACTGGTTAAGACCAGCGGCCCCTTAGTCTCCACTCCCTGGTACGGCTTACATCATCGCCAGGGCCGTCTTAACAGTATTATGGGCCCCTAGGCAGAGGTGCGAATTGGCCCCCACCAACCGCCACCATCAAATCCCCCACATCTTTGCATATAGTGCCCCCCATAGTAGCCAATCCCCCCATAGTAGCCAATCCCCCCATATAGTGCCCCCCATAGTAGCCAATCCCCCCATATAGTGCCCCCATAGTAGCTAGTGCCCACATAGTAGCCAGTGCCCCCCATAGTAGCCAGTGCCCCCCATAGTAGTCAGTGCCCCTCATAGTAGCCAGTGCCCCCCATAGTAGCCAGTGCCCCCCATAGTAGCCAGTGGCCCCCCATAGTAGCCAGTGCCCCCATAGTAGCCAGTGTCCCCCATAGTAGCCAGTGCCCCCCATAGTAGCCAGTGCCCCCCACAGTAGCCAGTGCCCCCCACAGTAGCCAGTGGCCTACATAGTAGCCAGTGCCCCCCATAGTAGCCAGTGCCCCATAGTAGCCAGTGCCCCCCATAGTAGCCAGTGCCCCCATAGTAGCCAGTGCCCCCCATAGTAGCCAGTGCCCCCATAGTAGCCAGTTTCCCCCCATAGTAGCCAGTGCCCCCCATAGTAGCCAGTGCCCCCATAGTAGCCAGTGCCCCCCAAAACAACAAACCAGTTACTCACCTGTCCGGCGGCCCCAGCACCTGATGTCTCCCGTCAGCGCGCACTCCCGACATCCTCCGGCACAGGCAGCGGGGTACGGAGAGACTGCCTGTGCCGGAAGTGACCTGCTGCATGACACATCCAGGACACAGGCAGCGTCTCTGTACCCCGCTGCCTGTGCCGGAGGATGTCGGGAGTGCGCGCTGCCGGGAGAGGAGCTGCTGGGGCTGCCGGACGGGTGAGTTCCTGGACTGCCCGCCCCTTCTATCGCCGCTTAGCTGAGTCGATCAGAAGCCCAGGAAAGTGCTGCTCATTGCACTTTCCTGGGCTTCTGATCGGCTGTCAGCTGAGAAGCGATAGAAGGGGCGGGTGGAGGGGGTCGCTCAGGGCCGCTCACTATGCATATGCATAGTGAGGGGCAATACAGGGGGCGGGCAGGACGGCTTCCTTGCGGTGCTCAGCACTGCTTGGGAGCCGTCTTTGCTTTATAGGACGCACTTAGTTTTATAAGTGCGTCTTATAAAGCTAAAAATACAGGTCACAGCGGGCAGGGGCCCCCTAGGACGCAAGGGCCCCCGGGCAGCCGCCTACCCTGCCCAATGGATAAGACGGCCCTGATCATCGCTAGTGGTGGCACAGCAAATCCGCAACTCCAGTCATTACAGAATTCCACAATACATCCTTGTATTATTCTGCTCTGTCACTGGCTTAGGCTGATTTCAGGGCAGCATTAACCGACTGTTTAAAAATTTCCAGCAGGAGATAAATGCAACACCAGGTGCAAAATGGCAATAATAGTGGAGCTGCAGACTGTCCTCTAATATATAACTGGAGCCCATATTGGTGACATAAGTGATGGCTTGTTTGATTTTTATTTAAAGGTTAAACCTTCTGCATTCTTATATCATTGCAGATCCATGTTGGAATAAAATACTCAGTAATATAAGCAGTTATAATATAATATAATATAAGTTAAAGCCGCCCAGTGCTCCTTCACTTGATAGCCCTTCAAGCATGCGTAGTAGGTCCTCCACAACACTGCTATAAATATAATGTTTCTCCATCCAGTTCACTTTTTGTTAGGGGGCTCCTATGTAGACTGCAATACTGGCACAGTTCCTTTTTGGCACATATGACATAGATGTCATAGTTTACTCCACTGGTTTTCAAGCATCCCCTATTAAGATGTAGTTAAAGTTTGTTTAAATGGGTATTGTTGTAGTTAACCCCTTCAAGACCAAGCCTATTTGCACCTAAAAGACCAGGCTCATTTTTCAAAATCTGACCTGTCTCACTTTATGCGCTTATAGCTCAGTGATGCTTTAACGTATGCTACCGATTCTGAGATTTTTCGTCACATATGGCACTTTATATTAGTGGCAAAATTTGGTCACTACTTTGTGTGTTTTTTGTGAAAAACATCAAAATATCATGAAAAATAAAAAAAATAGCATTTTATGAACTTTGAAATTCTCTGCTTCTAAAAAAAGAAAGTCATATCACATAAATTAGTTACTAAGTCACATTACCGATATGTCCTCTTTATTCTGGCTTCATTTTATAAACATATTTTACTTTTTTAGGGTGTTACGGGGCTTAGAAATTTGACTGGGGGGGGTGGGGGGCGACTTGGGGGGTGGGGGCACATCACTTTTTATCCCCTGTCACCAATCATTCATGGTGACAGGGGATAAAAAGTGCTGGGGAGCACATGGCACAAGCGATCAGCGGTATTTAGTATATACCGCTGATCGCTTGTACCAGGACCCTACAGGGGGGTCCCCGATCACTGCCCCATGCTCTCCGCTACCTCCGGTGGCGGAGAGCATGGGGCTTTCATTCATTTTTACTTTAAATCACTGTGAACAGACATTAGTCTGTTCACAGTGATGGCTGCGGCCATCTTGGATCTGATGGCCGCCGCGGGGAGGGGGGTTAGTGATCGGGGCACTAGGGGGGCTGATCTGGGGTCTGATTTTACTTATTTCATCTCCCCCCCCACCGTGGATTCACAGTGGGGGAGATGAAATACAGCGACGGCACTGGCCCATTAGTGACCGCCGTTTCGGCGGTCACTAAGGGGTTATTGGGGGTCAGCTGCGGGATCGCAGCTGATTCTCATTATCTCTGGTGCTGTACTCAGATGAGAGCGGGATAGCTATCTCTGCAGCGATCCCGTTCTCATTATATAGCCCCTGTCAGTCAGGAACGTATATATACATTCCTACTGCACGGGGCATGTGCAATAGGAACGTATATATACAGATTGCTGACGTGAAGGGGTTAAAGGTATATTGATCATGTATTTGACCTATTACGTTTATTACATTTCTGAGCAAATATAAAAACAAGCACTAGTCCATCAGTAAGGAGTAGGGATGAGCGAACTTTTGAAAAGTTCGGTTCGGTTCGATCCGGCGAACTTTCGTGAATTTCGGATCGGTCCGAACCGAAAACAAACCTTGCTCTAACGGCTGAATAATTGCAGCTACAATAGTGGGAGTGTGATAGGGTATAGTTTCGTTTAGTTGCAGTTGCTATTACAATGAAAAAAGTGGAGAAAAAAATTTCCAAAAATAATGAGAAAAAAATAAATAAAAGAATAATAATAATAATAATAATAATAATAATAATAGGAATAAAATTAGGATGCGGCAGCACTTGATTGCACCCAGGCCAGTATTGTTGAGAAGAGACAAGTTGAGCAGCAGGAGGAGGCAGCAGTTGATTGATTCCAGTCCAGTATTATTGAGGAGAGGCTACTTGAGGAGGAGGCAGCAGTTGATCGATTACAGGCTAGTATAATTAAAAACAGACTACTAGTGATCAGGGGCGGATTAACTTTACCATAGGCCCTGGGCTGTTCACCAAGCCTGGGCCCCCCCACCCCACTGTAACTATGGAAGCACTAGCCTGGCGTTCATAGTACAGGATAGATAATGTTATGATGTCCTGATTTGTGCAAAATTGCCATAAAAAAACTGTGATTTTTTGCAAATCATAGCAGAAGTGTAGCCAGGAGACGGTACACCATTGAAAGTGTAAGTCTTTTTGGTCATGGGCCCCCCAGGAGCTCAGGCCCCGGGCTGCCGCCCAAAACGCCCCTATTATAATCCACTACTGCTAGTGATGATTATATTTCTATTTTTGTTCCTCACTTACAAAGTTCTGACAAACTAAATCTACTTACTCCTACGAAGCAGGTTCACTGGCCATGATACAATTGCATCTAGGGGGTCACGTGATTGTTTTGAGAAACAAAATAACAAATGTATCATTCTTTTGTTCCTGTGTGTATATGCCAAGGTTATTTCGCCATTTTCTGTATTTTCACATCTGAAGAGTGAAAGCAATTCACTCAATTAGCTTATTTAGAACTGTGAAGGCAAATCGATGGAGGCAGATATGGTTATCGATAAATCACTCATCAACATTTATGGACTAATCTTACAAGTAAGTATTTGATAACGCCTTGCCATTAATGAGTTAATAAATGTTGACATAGGTGGAGTTCTAACAGCTTACCGCTTTTTGGCTTATCATTGTGAGTCTGAGAAGCGATGTGTGTGACAGTCACTTGATGTATTTTTTAGAGTTAGTGTCAAAATTAAATGTACAGGTCTGGTCTTCGAATATATCAGATATCTGTTCTCAATAATGCTTACATTCTGTCCCAGTACTTTACATTGTTTGATTTTATATATGTGTTGTTAAAGGCTCTTTCCTTCCTAATTTCTCAATTACAAGTTAGTCATGAAGCTAAAATTATTGTGTTAATTTGTTTTCCCTAAGACCCATTGGCATCACAACATATGGGGTAAATTCGCCCCTGCGAGCCCCTGGGACGAAGGAATATTTAATGAAAAAATAACAATTAAATTTTAATCCCCTCCTCCATGAGGTATAAATAGGCTCCACCTCCCCCTAGACCTCAGTCTAATTATAAAGAAACATAAAACACAGGGAGGGAGTCTTGTGATGCCAATGGGTCTTAGGGAAAACAAATTAACACAATAATTTTAGCTTCCCTTACGTCCCATTGGCATCACAACATATGGGGAATTAGCAAGCATTATCCCCAATGGGCGGGTTATTTATTACATCCGCATTAAGAACAGATCTTGCAAAGGTTGTTCTTGACAAGAAAGAAGTATCCAGCCTGAAATATCTCACAAAGGTAGTCAAAGACGACCAGGTAGCTGCCTGGCATATGTCCTCAAGTGGCACAGCGGCACGCTCTGCCCAAGTGGAGGCCACAGCTCTAGTAGAGTGAGCCCTGGTAAATTCTGGTGGATCCAGATCAGCAGAAGAGTAACATAAGGCAATGGAGTCACAGATCCATCTGGATATTGAAGGTTTTGAAGCCTTTCTCCCCTTGTTCTTTCCTGCGAAAGGGATAAAGAAATTCTCGTCTTTACGAAAATCACCTACTCTATGTAGATAGATCTTGATAGCTCTGGATACGTCCAATAAAGAAAGATCCAAGTCTTCTTTAGATGATCCAGTAGGAGAAAATACAGGCAATACTATTGGCTGGTTGATGTTGGCAAATGAAGCCACCATAGGCAGGAATCCTGGAAGGAACCTAAGGATAACTTTGTCTTGGGAAAAAATCACGTATGGAGGTGCGGAGCCAAGGGCTTGACGTTCTCCAACTCTCTTAGCAGAGGTAATGGCTAGTAAAAGAGAAACTTTCAATGTTAACTTGAAGTCTACTTCCTCCCAAGGCTTAAAGGGAGGAAGACACAGGCGTCTCAACACAAAGGATAAGTCCATGGGTCTACCTGCTTTACCAGGTTAGGCCTAGTCTAGCCTTAACAAAATTCTTTACCTCCAAGATCTGAAAGAAACGTGTGTTTAGGTGTGCAGAGAGGGCTGCTATCTGCACCTTGATGGAACTAGGTTTTAATCCTTTATAGAAGCCTTCCTGTAAAAACTCCAATGACTGTGGAGTAGAAGGTTTAAGTCCATCAATACTCCTGCTTGCACACCAATCTTGAAAATCTTCCAAATCCGTGCATAAGATTTATTTGTAGTGCAACTACGTGAGAAAGAGTATACTATACCTTCTCAGAAAAACTAGAGTCCAATACGGTCCTCTCAGTCTCCGAGCTGTCAAGCTGAGGCTGGAAAGATTCCTGCACAGATGTTGACCCTGGAATATAAGATCCGGATGCAGAGGTAATCTCCAAAATTCCCCTCTGCTCATATTCATGGGCAGGGTGAACCATGACCCCTTCGGCCAGAAGGGAGTTATTATTATTACTGACGACTGATCTAGACTGATCTTCGTCAAACTCTGGGAATCATGGCTATGGGAGGAAAGATATACGCCAGCTGGTATGTCCATGGTATTGTCATTGAGTCCACTATCGTGGGATTGTCTGCCCTGTAAAGGGAGCAGAAATTCCTCAGTTTGGCATTGCTTGCTGATGCCATGAGGTCTCTCTGAGGAAGCCCCCACCTCTGGGTTAACTGAATGAACACTCTCCTTGAGAGAGACCATTCCCCCGGTAATGTCAGGCCTCGACTCAGTCAATCCGCCAATATATTGTCGACACCCCTGATCTGAATCGCAGAGAGTCTGGTTATTCTGGTTTCTGCCCAACAGAAAAATCTTCTCTACTTCCCTGAGGAGAGAAGGGGATCTGGTACCTCCCTGTTTAGGTACGCCACACAGGTCATGTCGTTCATCCGGATTCTGACTGCTCTCTGTAAAATAGGAGGAGAAAAATGAAGAAGAGCTAGGTAAATCGCTCTAAGCTCCCTCACGTTGGAGGGCAGAGCGGATTCCTGTTGACTCCAAGATCCTGCAGTCGTGATGACTGTCAGATGAGCTCCCCAACCTGTTCCTGAAGCATCTGTCGTGATGGTTATCCAGTGTGGTTCTGAAAATAAAACTCCATGTTTGACTTGTCTCCACCACATTAGAGAATGTCTTGTTTGAGTCGATAGAACATGCATCGCATCCAAGTCCTTTAGTCCTCGGTTCCATACTGTTAGTGCTTCTCTCTGAAGAAATCTCATGTGCCATAACGCCCATGGCACCGCGTCCGCAGCTGAGGCAAGGAGCCCTAGAAAGCGCATTTATGTTCTTATGGATACCTGACGAGGAGGAATTAGGAATTAAGTCTGATTTCTCTATGTTGATAAGCCAACCTTATTGTTGAAGTATGTCCTGGACATAGTTCAACTGAACTCTCAGAAGATCCTGAGTCTGAGTCATAATCAACCAATTGTCCAGGTAAGGGATAACTTTATCCCCTGTAAACGGAAACGAACCATCATGGTGACACTACCTTTGTGAAAACAAAGGGTGCGGAGGTATTCTGGATGGAATGACTTTGAATTGTAAGTGTCTTACCTTCCCCTGGATTTGGATGGCGAAGGCTCTCCTGTGAGCCTTCAGAATCGGTACATGAAGATATGCATCCGGTAGATCTATGGTGACCATGAAATCTCCCTCCTGGAGGATAGATTTTACCGATCTTATGTTCTCCATGTGAAACGTCTTCTTTACGATGCACCTGTTGAGATATCGCAAATCTATAATAAGCCTCCAATTTCCGGATGGCTTCAGCACTAGTAACACTGGGGAGTAAACTCCCTGACCGATCTCAGATAGAGGAACATCCTCTAGAGCCTCAATGGAAAGGAGGTAAAGAATTTCTGTCTCTAGGACTAAGTGTCTTTCTGGCTTAAGATTTCTTGACAGAAGAAATCTTGGAGGAGGAAGAGATGATAAATGAAGGACATAACCATTTTGAATAATATTTAACACCCAGTGATCTTTTCTTAATTCTTCCCAGGCAGGGAGAAACAAACTCAGACGTGTTCCCACTGGACAGCTTCTGCGTCAGAAGTCTGGTTTCTTGTTGGTGTCCTTATTCTGTTGCTTCCCGGAACCTCTTCTGGAATAGTTTCTTCCTCGACCTCTGTACTGGTATCTCCCTTTGCCTCGCTGAGGAGATTTTGCTCTGCGAAAGGAATCACCGCTCTTATAGGACAATGGTAGGGACTTTCCCTCCTTGTCAGACAATTCCTCCATTAATTTATCCAGCTCAGAGCCAAACAGCCTACCTGGCTGGAACTCCATATTACAGAGCTGAATTTTGGAGTTAGCATCTCCAACCCAGGGTTTTAACCATAGCGCCCTTCGGCAGCGGTTGAGAGCGTACTCGTTTTTTTACGCTAACCTGGTTCCCTGAGATGCATCATCGCAGAGGAAGTCAATGGCCATAATGACCTTTTTTAAGGAGCAAAGGACCTTGTCCCTGCTAGCTCTACCTTCCAAATTTTCCTGGACCTTGGTCAGCCATCTTCTTAGGCTTCTAGAAACCTCAAAAGAAGAAATGGAGACTGCCCCTTGGGCTGCCGCTGCCGTATATGATCTCTTGAGGGCTACCTCCACCCTTCTATCCATCGGATCCTTAAGATTGGATCCGTCCTCCGCAGGCAGCACAGTACATTTTGACAGTTTGGCTATGGCCGGGTCCACCTTTGGAGGCTCAATCCAGTCCTTACATTGTTCTTCCTTGAGAACATATAAGGTCTTAAACCTCTTGCTCAAACCCGGAGCCTTTTCCGGTTCCTTCCATTCCGCCTGTAACATAGACAATGAAGTCTTACCCACAGAAAAAGCGCTAGGCTTTTTTGAGGAGGACCAATCCTATCCTCTTCTATTTCCTCAGGGTGTATTTCAGCTTGCACAGCTTAGCAGAGCTTGTGAATTCTATCAGCTGTGAAATACCCCCTGAATAATTCTCTCATCTTCAGAAGTAGAAGAGGTTTAGAAGAAGATGATGAGTTAACTTCATCAATCACAGTAAAACTGAAAATGACCATAATCCTACAGCCATAAAGTAATATACTCACAGGCTGGGAGTAGAGAGAGAAATACTCCGTTTGGTCTTTAACTTAGGACACGGGCGGCGATTCTCATTAGCCGCTAAAGTCTTTTGCACATAGTCCTTGACCCATACAACTACATCCTGAACATCAGGCTCCTCATAGGTTTAGGTCTGCATGAAGGACAGCGTACTTAGGCATTATAATATTTTTAGGCATTCATAAATATTTTTATGAAAGAAAGGATGAATCGTATCTGGAAAAAATGATCCTCCTACGGTATCCATAGCCGTCAGGTAGTGGAGTCTCACACTCGGCACATGAAGTGCTTCCTTAGAAGGTCTTTTACCAGCAGCAGGACTGGTCTCCATTTCAGACATCTGCAAATAATCAATGTTTTACAATACATATAAACCACTAGCCTGGCTAGAGTGATATCGGAAAGAGACACTAGGTGGCAGCAACACTTACTTTTAAGTATATAGAAGAGAGATCACAGCACTTTGCACTCAGATGTTTTCTATTAGATCCAAATGAGCCACAGAAAATCCTTCCAGAGGAAGACAGCCAGACCTAGAGGTAGCAACAGCTTACCTTCTGCCTTGAACACACAGCTAATCCGGCATGCAGAGAGCGTGCGCCGCTGCCGGCCCCCGGAAGTGACATGACGCTGATGGCGCAGTGCTGAGACGCACGCAGCGCTAATGCGTTCCACAGTCGAACGCGACTGGAAGAAAAACCAGCGGCTCGGGTGACACGCAGAGTGCGTTCCAAGACGCACTAGGTAAGAAAAACTTAAAAGCTAAGACCTGCAGAAGCAAATATCAGGATACTACCTGGACACCGGCTCCAGCGGCATCCCAGCAATCATTACCTGGAGAGAAAACCTGAATGCAACAGGTTAACAAAGCATAAAAACGGAGGAGGGACAAAGTCCCCTAGGGCTAACAGCAACGAAGTAAAAAAAGACTGAGGTCTAGGGGGAGGTGGAGCCTATTTATACCTCATGGAGGAGGGGATTAAAATTTAATTGTTATTTTTTCATTAAATATTCCTTCGTCCCAGGGGCTCGCAGGGGCGAATTTACCCCATATGTTGTGATGCCAATGGGACGTAAGGGAATGATCTTTATTTATGACGAAGCTAAATGTTTATTATGGATTTTTGCCCCCACCTATTGCACTGTGTGACTACTTTGGTCACCATACATTGCTGATAGTAGTTCACGTCCCTACGAATGTGTGCAATTCCTATGGCTTGCCTATAAGGGTTAGCTCTAAATCGCACTATACATTTATATTTGTTAGGGTACAAACACACACACCGTATACGCAGCAGATACGCAGCAAATACGCAGCAGATCTGCAGCAGATTTGGTGGTGCAGATTTGATGCTGTGTTCAGTTATTTAGATCTAATCTGCTGCGTATTTGCTGCGTATTTGCTGCGTATCGCAGCAGTAAGTAGGCTGTGTATACGGTGTGTGTGTTTGTACCCTTAGGCTATGTGTCTGTGTGAAACATAATGCAATGTATTTCCAATTGTAGCCAATGTGCCGCTAATTATGTTTGATTCGCTATGTTTGTGTAGCATCTCTTCCAGGAATTTTCTTTGTTTGATCACATGTTGCAGAGAAACGAGGGTGTGACTTATGGTTTGTGTTAGCGAGCTGGCCGTGCAGCTAACTCACTCCCCCTTCCCCCATCCCCCCCTCCGGATTGTGGTGTCGAATTCACTATTACGTTATGTTTGCAATATTTGAGGCTTACACTATGACCACATGATGGGAGTAGTTGTGTACTGTGTATATGATATGGGACGGCAGCAGACATCATGGAGGGAGAGGGAGGAGAGAGGGAGTTAGCAGCACGGGAAGCTCCATAACCCACCCACATAAGTGACGTCATATTTAGTCAGCAACATTGCCTCTAACAAGGAAAAAGCCACGACTAGCTATTACCTTACCAAGCGAGCATTGTTTGCAAGAGGTTTATATTATTTATTTAATTTTTTATTAAGGTCCATGCTCGGCCACTGCTATGGGACGGCCCTGCGCCTGGGTACACAAGCCGGCTAAGGCGGAGTGCCGCATGGAGGGAGGTTGCCCGGATTGTGTACCCAGGTTGGGACAAGCATAGTAGATTACAGAAGTTGATCATTGGTAAGTTATTTACCCACTATGTCAAACAAGAAACTCTACTGTTATGGTCACCTGAAGCTCATATAATACTAATGTCTGTACGTTTTTTGCTTTCAGCCAAACATGTGGAGACCAGGTGGTCCAGTGTGAGGGACAGATTCATCAGGGAGCGACGGCAGCTGATGAGGCGTGGGGCCTCACAAGAACTCGGCTCTTTGCGTTTTGCCCCAATGCTGCGTTTCATTTTGAATGCCAGGAGACGGCGCCAGTAAGTGTGTGTCTTAATTGCATCTGTCCATGCTAGGATCAGATGATGTCAGTATTAGTTCAGTCTGTTATGTGTGCAGACATATAGACATGTGTTACTTAGACAGAGATTATATACATCGAGCTTCCTGCAGGGGGACCTATATATTTTTGGAACTGGATAATAATAAAGTTACTAACAATAATGCTCCCCCTGCTGTACACTCAATATTCTTTATAAATGCAGCGTGCCCTAACTGGATACTAAAAATTGTTTAATAAGTCGATGATGTAAGACCTAACTGGAGTTCGATTTAGCTACAAAGCACGGACAGGATAAATGGCGACAAATGTGCCCCAATGATTACATATGACCTAACAATGTCCCACTCTTTTCTCAAGTGAGATTTTTAGGGAGCCAAGGGCTAATTAGCGCAAGATGTGAGAATAAATTACTATTTCTTTGCAGACATATTATTTTCCCTGAGCATCATTTTTGGGGAGCAGTGTGTGAATGTTGATCAATAGTCTAGATTATGCGCAAAGGTAAGGCTAACACCAGGGGCGTAACTAGAAATGGCTGGGCCCCATAGCAAACTTTTGATTGCCCCCCCCCCCCCCCCGACTGACCACTAAACGGTCAAGTGAAGTCATAACTGCATAACTGCTAGCTCTGGTCAGGAGTGCTTGCAGTTAAAGGTACATTTGCAAAACCCAAGAGACCAGCAGGGCCACCCGGTGCTGCAAATGATGACGGCTCAGGGGGCCCAGTGTATTGCAGGAGCAGGCCATGGGGCCCCCTGATGCGGCGGGCCCCATAGCAGCCGCTATGGCTGCTATAGTGGTAGTTACGCCCCTGGCTAACACATTGGACATACTGGATAAAAAAGGACACAAAAAGTAAAATCCTGCATTGGATGCATATTGGTTCTTGAGAATTGTTACAATGTTGCTAACATGTTTGTAATAACAGATTTTGTCCACTGTTCATTTGTCAGCAGAGATGAAGAAGCTCAACAAACAGCAGATGCCTCATCGGATGAAGAGAATAAAGAACCTCATCTGACGGAGGCACGCACCATGACTCCACCACCAAGAGGCCAAGAGGGCCCTGTTGAGCCTGGGCAGGGAGACGAACATCTGGCTTGACATTAAAGAATAAATTGTGGGCGGCCTACACTCCCTCTTATACTATGGTTGTTGTTGGCATAAATGATTGTGATTAGTGGTCACACAGCCTCTGCCCCCCCCCCCCCCAATCACTATCCTGTGCTTTATACTATTTCGAGCATGTAATAAAGATATTTTGTGATATATCGGTGTTTGACTATTTTCTGGATATCACAAGTTTTTTACTTCCTATCTCTGCCTATCTCTCCCTCTCTCTACCTCCCTGTAAATATCTACTTGTTTGCCTATCTATCTATGTGCTTTCCCTCCCTAACTAGCACGGAGCTCCTCTCTCTCTGCAGTCTAGACACACAATGAGAAAGAGCATGGACGCTCAGGCACTTCCTGTTCCTGTAGTGACGTCACACACCTTGATATTCACATAATAAACGGATAAAAGGGTTTATAGGAGTAATAATTCATTATATCCTCTTCCATTCTGTGAAAATAATACAGCTTTGCGACGCCGTTGCGGTTTTAACGAACTTCGTCACAAACTTTTTGAAAGTTTGGTTCGGTACCGGTATAGCCTTTTAACTTGTACAGCGTTATATAACAGTCACCACTAAACACATTTATGAAAGGATCTGGAAATGGAGAAAAAGTATTATACTCAATTATCTTTTAAAACTACTGTTCTGGAAATTACATGGTACAATTATTGGCACATAGAATATTATTTGCAGCAAGGTCAAGGTAATGTCAATAGCTGTTTGGCAGTGTAAGCAGTGTTATCGTGCAGAATGATTGCGTGCAACTGAATACATCTGAATATTAATTTATATGTTCTGCCAGTAAAGATCATCTCAGTCAAATGATAAGAAACTAATTGGTGGTAAATTCACACCAGGTAAACAATGAATTGACTACACAATGTATTATAAATAGAAGTCAATGTTATGTGTTGGTGTAAAAATTTAAAGGATTAGCACTGTATAATTCTTAGGGCTCGTTCCCACTGAGCAAAAGCAGCTGAATTTCTGCGCTGAATCAGCGCTGAAATTTCAGCCGTTAAAATAGGTGCAGAGCTAATTTCCATTGTGTTGAATGGAAATTCTGCTCTGCAGTTCACACAGTGGAATTTCCGCACTGAACTAATCCGCTTTCCGCCAGAAGAATGAACATGTTCATTCTTCCGCTAGCGGAAGCCTATACAAATCAATGGGGCTCTGATTTTCTGTTTCAGCGCGGATTCAGCGCGGATTCAGCGCGGAATACAAGCGTAATACAAGCGGAAATTACTCGCTGAATCAGCGCGGAAATGGGGAAAAGGGGGGGAGGAGGATTCTAGTATATGTTCTGGTATAGTCTAGTTTACTCGCCAAATACTCGCTGAATTTCAGCACTGAATGCATGCGGATTCAGCGCGGATTCCTCGAGTATTCCGCGCTGAATTTGTCAAGAGCTGATTACGAGCTGAACACTTTCCTAGCAGAATACGCAGGGATTCTGCTTGCATTCTGCTTATATTCTGCTCGGAATTCAGCGTCAGTTGATTTCAGGCGGAAATATTTCCTTGCGTAATCCGCTCCTTTTGCTCTGTGTGAACGTAGCCTTAGCCAGATTAAGCATACTTAGAAATTGGCTATCCCCCAATAGCCCCTCGAGACATGAATGGCTTAGTCAAATAAACCGAGTCAGATGTTTAGAAGGATGGTTCTATAGGGCTAAAGGGAACAAAATGGCAAAACCCTTAAAGAAATGGGATAAGTGGTAGATGGTTTCTGGAAAGGAGCAGGATGGATTGGAAAAGTTCTATTTTTTTTTTATTTTTTTCCCTCCTGGCCCATAGGGGGGGGGGGGGGGGACACAGGGTCAGGGGGGAGGGAATGGTACAAGGGCAAAGGGGTGCAAACGGTTATGTACAAGACAGAGCTAATTATCATTATATGAGGTATGAGATCTGCTGGAAAATAGTTAAAAGACAACTCCGGCGAAAAAATTTTTTGGCTTATTTAACACACATTACAAAGTTATATAACTTTGTAATGTGGTTAAATACCCGGTCTGGCCCCCTTCCCCCACTTTCCGACCCCCGACCCCCACCCCGGAAGTTAAAGAATGTATACATTACCTATTACGGTTGTCACGGTCCTTTTCTCTGGTGTCGGGTGACGTCAGAGCTGGGGGGCGGTCCGGGTCTTCTTCCTCTTCGGCGTCTTCATTGAGAGTGAATGGGAGAGAAAAGGCTGCTGGTGCACATGCGCACCAGCAGCCTTTTCATTGGCTGGAGCGCATCACATGGCTTCCAGCTTGCTCAGCCCTGATTGGCTGAGCTTGCTGGAAGCCATGTGATGCGCTCCAGCCAATGAAAAGCGCAAGCGCACTGGCAGCCTTTTCTCTCTCATGGACCCGAAAGCAAGAGACATCGCTGGACGGCGGAGGCAGGTGACGGTGAGGCGGACGGCGGGCGAATGGAGTGGCGATCGTCACCGGAGGGATGGTGAGTATGGTGTCTGTGTGTGTCTGTGTTTTTTTTGGGGGGGGGGGGTCCCGCCGGAGTTGTCCTTTAAGTTATGTCATGTACCCTTTTGCGCTACTTTTGTAAGGTTTTTTTTTCCTTTTTTTTTTTTTTTATATAATGATGTCTGTAAACTCTAATGTATATGGAATGTGTCTGTTTCCCTTTGCACTTTTTTTTATGTAAAATGAATTATTAAAAAAAAAAAAATTAAAGGGGTACTCCACCCAAGAGCTAGGAAATTAAATGCTCCCAAACCTATCTGGTATTACTCATCAAGTTCCCTTGAATATTATAAGCCATCACCTGGCTTTTCTTCCTGAATGACAGGTTTTTCTAAAAGCCGATCTATATCCAAGTTAGCACCATCCGGGAAACTACATTTCCCAACATGCATTGCACCTCGGAGTAAACTGAGGCAAGTATTTGCCTCATCATGTAGTATCTGCCCACCGCTGGCTCAATCTGCTTCTGCTTTACATTGTAAACAAAATATCTATCAATCTATCTGTTATCCACATAAACTCTTATGGTATGGCCGCGTGGGGTATTGTGAGTTCTTTGAGATTTTGAGGGAATTGAAGGGGAAGCTTTGGGTCAAGTCCCTTAGGTGTATCCTCTCTATCGCACACCTCATAAAGTTTGGCAGACTCCATTGCAGTGCAGTTTAACAGGATTTATTCAGGTGTATTCTTAATACAGTAATCACCAACAGAAAAAAAAACATTAGTGGTAACAGCGACAAAATGCTTCCTAGCACCCACACAGTCTACCTGCCAACAGAAGACATGAAGCATAATAGTAGTCTTTGTCTGTCACCCCCCTCTCCCTAAGGGGGGGGGGGGGCACAGTCAGTAATCTTGTTTAATGTTGTGATGTGCTTTAAAGAAATGTTTTGGTTTTGGTTCCAACATGTTTTTACCAATAGTGCTTTTGTGTGAGATAATACTGGTCTTAGCTTCCATGATGGTCTCCCAACATAAGCTAACCGGCAAGGACATGTGATGAGATAAATGACAATAATAAAATTGCATGTAAACCTAATAGGGATGGTCCTTGTTTTCTGTTTCGAGCATGGGGACACCAGGGAAAGAGCAGCCTCTCATGACCGCAGGCAAAACACAAGGGAGACTGACCGGGAGTGACCCAATGGCTCCTACCCTGTCTGTGTTGCTGCATCTAACTATGAGCCCGCCAAGGTACAACAGCAGGGGGCGCTGATTTCAGCCCTATAGGTGGTGGCATAGATGGGTAAGTAGATTAATTACTTACCCATCCCGATGACGCAAATCCCCACTCCACGACAGTATGGCACCCTGTGTGACCGAACCAGTTGCACGTAGCTAAGGCCGGCCCTGATGATGCCATTTTGATGCAGCTTTGCAGAGAATTGCATAATTGTGGTAAAATGGCAGCAACATTGCATTATTAATGCAAAATAAATGCCCTATGTAAGCCAAATGGTGGCAACCCCCTTTACTACATACCAGCAATTACATAAACACTATTAAGGTACGGTAGTAGTATTCTGGTACTTATATTCTTTGGTATTGCTATGAGCTGTCTACTAAGTTCTCCAGATTCCAGTAACTTTCTAGTTGTCTGACTCTCTGTTGCCTATGCATTGTGCAGCCATATGTATCATCTCTCTTCCCCTTTCAATATTGATCACTATACTGTAGTAAATGCTTTTTTGCGCCATTTCCTACATCACTTTCATCTCTTTATCTGTATATATCAAGCCCCCATCTGTTCTTTTACATAAATCATGTAAAGAATTTCCATATCACACAGTCTCCTTGTTTGTTGTTTCATTCTATTCATCTATTATACAGTCTTATCTGGTTTATCCTCATGCTGTTGAATATACTTATGTATACTAAGCATACTTGATGATAGCCACTTCTGGGCATCTCATTGATATGTTTTGTTATCTGTATTGTATATATTACACGTAAAATATCTTGTAACTTACAGTTTATAACGGTATTGTGATTTGCAGTTCGGCACTATCTTTCTCAGTAAAGTAGCCCGTTTAGCGTTTACTTAATTGGTTTGGACCAATTAAAGCGCATTTTTCTGCCAGCCAGCGTCTTAGATTACCCTATTTTATTACTAACCACATCTGAAGCTCCTGGGGCTCATTTACTTAAGGTCATATCATGTCCTTGGTTGTAGATGTGTTTGATAATGGCTCTGAGTACCGCAAAGTACTATGAAGCTTCCAGTTGAAGCAAATGGAGAACCAGTTGCACCTTCACTCCATACTAGTGTTAGGCTTCTCTATATTTGTATGTTATTGTTTAGTGTTTTAAAATACCTAAAATAACGCATTTTAAAATGAGTATTTTGGATGTTTTGATGCAATTTTTTTAGCTCTTTTTCATATCTCGTATCATTTTACTAGAGAAGCTTAAAGAAAAAATAAATAAAAATAACCACAAATAACGTTTTACACTACAGCATGCTGTGTTCTGAAAAAATGTCATTGACCATAAAAGTGTGGTTTTACACACACTGGGGAAGATTTATCAAAGATGGTGTAAAGTGAAACTTGCTCAGTTGCCCCTAGCAACCAATCAGATTCCACCTTTCATTCCTCACAGACTCTTTGGAAAATGAAAGATGGAATCTGATTGGTTGCTAGGGGCAACTGAGCCAGTTTCACTTTACACCATGTTTGATAAATCTCCCCCATTATTTATTGGAAAAGTGCTGCCATTTTTTGTTGGGGGAGGGTTAAAGCATAAAAACATAGAAGATTGTTGGCAGAAAACTACTCGGTCCATCTAATCTACTTTTTTCTCAGGATAGGATAGGAGTGAGAATATAAAGGGAGAACCAATTCTTTTCCATCTCTGGCTTTGTGTCTAAAAACAGCCACCAACCATTTTTTCTGGAAGTAGCAGAAATTGGTCGAACAAAATTGTTCCAGCCAATTAGCAGTGAACTCTATTATGCACAGTTGAATGCCTGCTGTGGTAGCCATTCCCAAACAATCTCCCCCCCCCCCCCCCCCCCCCCCTCTCCCAAGCGGAGTGCCAGAATGTAGAGGACACTTGCCAGTAGATGTAGGTACATAAACGAGCACACTGGATGCTAATCCAAAGGCAGGCACCCCCCCCCCCCATAATAAATCTCAATGCTGATTGGCTGGCTATTGCCGTTCTAGCGAAACAGCAGTGAAGTTCATTATGGAAATACAGTTGGCTGTCGCTGTCCCACTGACATCCACCCAAACCCTCCCTCGCCCAAGAACATCAAAGGGATCTACAGGGCACTGTGGATCAGTTCTCAGCCGCAAGAAGACAAGTGACCTCCAACCAATCAGGCTGCAGTGCTCTGCAACTAATCAGGGGAAGAAGGAAAGCCGAATGCAGACACAGTGCTCCGTAGACTATAGATACAGGATAATATCTTGAAATAGGACTAAGAGCCACAGTGAACAAAATCTTTAACATCTGGTTTTAAGGGGCTAAATATACAGCCTAGTAAGAAACATCTTGTCTGGTATTCCAATATTCCAGAAAAGAATTAAAATGCTGGATTAACATCAAACATTTGCCAATCTACAGTACTTAAATTAATAGTCAATTTCCCCAGAAAATGATTATAAGGATTAAGCTCAGGGAGACCATGTTCCCAACACAAATGAGTTAGAGAAAATAACTCACAACAATTTATCAAGAATTTTTTTTTCAAGAAACAGAAAAAAAGCAGTGCATTAACTATATAAAAGAACTTCAAGCGTAGCTTTGTAAAGACTTGATGGATTCTGGAACACATTCCACTGGAACGCTGTCAAAAAGAATGATGTGGAGAGGTGGACAGCTTATTAGTCCAGACAGGTAGGCATTACTTACATACTGCAGGCAGACTTTCATTTGGATAATAATTGACTTATAGTTTTTCAAATATTATCCTTAAATATAGCCTATTTTGGTGAAAAGATTGGTATTACAGGGACTGTGTATTTGTCCACATGATACTATAGCTAATGCATCAGTTCAATACACATATAAAAGGGGTACTCCGGGCTAGGGGGCTTTTCTGGCTATAGCTGGGGAGGAGGTGGATGAGGTCAATGACGTCCACTTACCTCCTCAGTTCCAGCGACGGGTCCTGGATTGCGCTGCTACGGTCCGCGCTGACCGGCCACTTTCAACCTGCTTCCTGGTCTCTGATGCGGACTTGAGACGTGACATTTCAAGCCTGGCCAACCAGTCAGTGGCAGAGGTGGGATCCCGTCTCTTCCACTGATTGGCTGATTGCTTGTGAAGGGCCGGTTGCTGAAATATTGAAAGGGGCAAATAGCAGGATTATTTTTTACTTAGACGATTAGATACTGTTTCAATTGAGGCTTCAAGATGTAGCAATGGGTGGTCTGCTTTATTTCTAAGAGCTGCTATGTTTTAGAGATACTCTTAAGTGCCATGTTTTGGAAGAAATTAGGCTTGATGAAATTTGCTGTGATCCACCAGGAACAGCCAACTGTTACAATTTGAGGTGTCACAATGGCTAAGTGGTGCACTGGTGAGATGGAGTTGATCTCCTGGGTCCACTGCCCCTTCATTAGGTACCAGCATGACATGGAGGAGACCAGGAGCTGATAGCTATGTTGTGGGGGGCACAGAGGTTAGCCATGTTGTGGGGGCACAGAGGTTAGCCATGTTGTGGGGGGCACATAGGTTAGCCATGTTGTGGGGGACACAGAGGATAGCCATGTTGTGGGGGGCACAGAGGTTAGCCATGTTGTGGGGGCACAGAGGTTAGCCATGTTGTGGGGGGCACATAGGTTAGCCATGTTGTGGGGGCACAAAGGTTAGCCATGTTGTGGGGGGCACATAGGTTAGCCATGTTGTGGGGGACACAGAGGATAGCCATGTTGTGGGGGGCACAGAGGTTAGCCATGTTGTGGGGGCACAGAGGTTAGCCATGTTGTGGGGGGCACATAGGTTAGCCATGTTGTGGGGGACACAGAGGATAGCCATGTTGTGGGGGGCACAGAGGTTAGCCATGTTGTGGGGGCACAGAGGTTAGCCATGTTGCTTTGTAGTGTTGGGGTCCTGGGATAATAGTTTTTTTTTTTTTTTATGAGAAAAGCATTCTAATTGGTTGCTATGGGCCACTGTTCCCCTATTCCTCTGCACAGGCTTTTATAAATCTCCCCTATATTATTATTATTGTAGTGTAAAGATATACAGTGTTAGGGCAGTGCTGCTGCTGTCTGTAATATGGAGAGGAGAGATTATACCTCACCTCAGGTCAGTCACCATTCTATCTATTTCTTGTTGAGGTAAACCTGCAACAGAATCCTGGCTCATTGAACACCCCACCCACATGTAGGATGGCTACTGTAGTGTATATGTAATCCAGGACTACAACTCCTAACATGCACATGTGTGCTGGGGTTTGGCTCAAAAAATAAGGTTTCATGTGGGTCTGCAGGTTAAAAAAATGCAAGCACTATGGCCTTTTAAACACGAGGTCCTGCAGGGGTTAGTTTGCATAACCTTAGAGTTTGTCTAACTCTAAGGTTATGCTGGTGGTATTTTGGTGGTATTTTGTCAGAGAGGGGACGGGGAGGACAGAAACAGTGAACCTAGAACAGCCATGTTCAGAAAAGCCAGAAGTAAATGCAGGATACAGCACACAAATGGCAAGCACGCTTGATGACTAGACTAATAGCCAGCAAAGGGTTAACATACTAGGGTGTTACATAGGATATTAGGGGTCTGGTCCAGAGCATGATTGGATCAGCCCCCGATCCCCAACTACAGGAACCTAAGTGGAAAGGTAACCTGTCACATTTAAATCTCCCGCCTGTGATGCAGACCCGTGCTGTCCTAGGTTGCTAGGGATGCCATCATGTATCCATGATGTCACCTGTCTAAGAGCGGGGCCTGAAGCATGCTCCTGCAGTCTGCTCACTGTGTGGCTGCCAGAGTACGCTTCTGGTGACTTGTGGCGTGGAGGAGGACATTGCTGGAGTGCTGGCAAGTAAGTACATTGTCCTTCTTGGTGGGTGTTACTATTTTAGTGTTGAGCAGTATATTTATGTTATATTACAATACATTAATAAGTATTTATTTAAAATAAAAATTACACTTTAAATAAGATTCAAATAGCAGAGTAGTATACAGGAAGACTTTACTACAGAATAAAAACCAATCATAAAAACAGTAATAAAAAAGGTCTCCAAGTAGGCATGTCTAATCTAATGTCCAATGATGTTCATGGATATATAATGTAGAACACATTGGTCATATTAGCCACACTTCTGTATATAACATGTCTGCATGTTTACATCTCAGTGAGTTTATGAGCAGTGTCACGTAAGAGCAATGCTGTCAAGAGAATCTTAGCGTTTACAGACAATAAATTACATTACAGTGTAGTGCAATGACATCAGTGTAATGGTATTTGTGGCCATTTGCTAGAAAATACAAGGTTGAATGCAACATGCCTTAAAGGGATTGGCCCCTTTCTTGCCAATGTAATACAGTGCATGTTAGTAATCATCATATGTCACTTATAATATATTCATTATATTTATATTTATTATGCTAGTAAAGTGCTGCCTCCCTCTCTCTTTCTCTTTCTCTCTCACAGACTAATATTTTATGTCTGCACAAACAACTGTTCTGTATCTCACTCAGAGTATAAAATAATAATAATAATAATAATAATAATAATAATAATAATAATAATAAAAAAATGTTCAACACGACCAAGATTAAAATTTTTACTCTAAATGTGAAGATATATGGACACTGGCTTCTGTCTTTTCTACACAAGCTTCATGTTTGGCACCACCTATTATAATGGAGCCCATCATTTACTATCCACTGCTTATTTAAAACAAATGTACCATTAAGATTTTTTTTTTCTTTGTGTTTTTTTCTCACTACCTTGACGGCACCAGCGTGGTAATCCTAGTGGTTCAGTGACAATATCCCCCCCCCTCTGTGACGCTCAGCACATTGATATATTTCTGCTCCTATGCAAGTGAACCATACTACTCCTTTGCTTTGTGAATGAATAGTGTGCATAGAATGTGTAATGAGAATTACTTGTAGGATTTATAAAATCATCTTCATTATAGATGAATGAACTTTGAGTACATTCCATAGGCTGTATCCATGTTTTCTAGAGCTCCCTAGGGTGGCAACCAACTTGAACAGCCACCAGTAATCAAATACTGCACAATCTGGTTCTTTACTGCGCCGGATGACTTGGTTTGCGTCAATAGCTGAGTCAATGAGAGCAGAAGTCCAGTATGCATACTGCATCCAAACAGAGGTACTTGGGGCCAACATTTTTGGGATTGGAAGGGGGAGGGGCAACTTTATGACACTAGACACTTATCATCTATCTGATGTATAGGTAATTAGTAGTGTATTTTCAAGATGGCTGCCAACCACAAAGAACTATATAAACAGCTATAATTTTTTTTATTCAGTTATTTTTCCTATTTGCTTACATTTTATAAATAAATCTAGAATCAATTTTCTTTACTTTAACTGCTGGCATTATACTTGTATTTGTCTATTTAATAGTGCACTGCAGAGTTATATCAATTCAAACTAATGGCATGAGACAGTTTTTAACTGTCAGAAAAAAAAGAAAAAAAAAAAAAGATCTAAATTATAGTAATGATGTACTTACCCTTAAGTCCCTTGCTGCCAGCCTCTCTAGATCCCTGCCATTCTGATATTAACACTGTGGCACATTGACATCCATAATGTTACTATGCAGCATCAGTAGCTAATCCCTGTCAGTCATGGTGATATTTTGTGTATAGTTCCACTTTGCAACAAGAATATTATCATACTAAGAATTGCTATAATTTGCACATTGTCATACATTTTCATCATTCTTTACGGAAAAGAATATTCTATATTTCAAACAGTTAAAAAAAAATACATTTCATAGAGGTCCTGTCCATATAAGTTAATGAATGATGTATGAGGATTTAGGAGGTTGAGTTGGTGTTAGTAGTATACAGTAAGTTTGGGAACTCTTTGAAGGGCTGTGTCTAGGGATGAGCGAACTTTTGAAAAGTTCGGTTCGGTTCGATTCTGCGAACCTTGCTAAGTGAAATATTCGAATATTCGATAAGCGTACACATATCTCCTGATATTCGAATATTCTATCCCATTAAAGTCTATGGGAACAAGTATTCGATTATTGAAAAACATCTATTCGACCACTTGGAGGTCACCAAGTCCACAATGACACTTCAGGAGATGATGCCAACACCACTGGAATGCCACTGGGACAGCAGGGGAAGCATCTGACACCACAAAATCGCAGTATAAACCAGCTATTAACAGTTACGTGTGCGTATATACGTACCATATGTGTATGTCTAGCGATGCGTACGAAGTTCGTGCGACACATACATGACATTCATGCGACCATTGCAGTGTGCACAGCAGAAGACAGGAAACATGGCAGAGAGAGCTGCTCCATTCACCAGGCCCGAATTTAAGATCATGGTCCAGTTCTTTGATGACAGGAACTATGATTTAAGACGTGTGAAAGTTAAGATGTGTGAAAAACCCTAACCAACATAGGTTAAAAATTATACAGAAAGTTCTGCGTGCCCTTCGAAAAAAGCTAAATGTCCAGAAGACCAGAGGGCAAATCCAGCGAAAATGGTCAGATTTAAAATTAAAAAGCCCTGATATCCTGACCGAGCTTCGAAGAGAGATACGTCGCGGTGAGTAATATGACTGCATACCTCACAACTTTCTGCATGGTCAAAGAGGGACATTTCGGCTAAGTTCACACCTAGTGATGAGCGAGTGACAGTGACAGCAAACTAGGTTAGTGGGTGTTTGCATTCAGTGACAGCAAACTAGGTTAGTGGGTGTTTGCATTCAGTGACAGCAAACAAGAGATATGGGTTTTTCCATTCATTGACAGCAAACAATGTTACTGGGTGTATTCATTCAGTGACAGCAAACTAGGTTACTGGGTGTTTGCATTCAGTGACAGCAAACTAGGTTACTGGGTGTATTCATTCAGTGACAGCAAACTAGGTTACTGGGTGTTTGCATTCAGTGACAGCAAACTAGGTTACTGAGTGTTTGCATTCAATGACAGCAAACTAGGTTACTGGGTGTTTGCATTCAGTGACAACAAACTAGGTTACTGGGTGTTTGCATTCAGTGACAGCAAACTAGGTCACTGGGTGTTTGCATTCAGTGACAGCAAACAAGGTTACTGGGTGTTTGCATTCAGTGACAGCAAACTAGGTTACTGGGTGTTTGCATTCAGTAACAGCAAACTAGGTTACTCAGTGTTTGCATTCAGTAACAGCAAACTAGGTTACTGGGTGTTTCCATTCATTGACAGCAAACAAGGTTACTGGGTGTTTACATTCAGTGACAGCTAACAAGGATACTGGGTGTTTTCAATCAGTGAAAGCCTACAAGGTCGCTGGGTGTTTCCATTTATTGACAGCAAACAAGGCTACTGGGTTTTTCCATTCATTGACAGTAAACAAGGACACTGGGTGTTTCCATTCATTGCAGCAAACAAGGACACTGGGTGTTTCCATTCATTGACAGAAAACAAGAGTACTGGCTGTTCCCATTCTTTGACAGCAAACAAGGTTACTGGGTGTTTCCATTCAGTGACAGCAAACAAGGCTACTGGGTGTTTCCATTCAAATATGTAGTAGCAAATCTACAAATGGTAGTGCAAGCACTCTGCTGACCAAGTGCTTTGTGCTGCTGATACGTGCTAGACGTCTCGATCTAAAAAAAAGAGTAGTACAGTATGTGTGTTCATCCAGTGCTATGTGCTGCTACGTCATACATAAATACACAGGGTGGTACAAGCAGGCTGCTGTGCTACTATAAGGCACTCTGTTTACCAAGTGCTACCTGCTACATAATACAGCCGACCAGCTCTACCTATAAAATATTCATACACCCTTTAATAACCAGGTAATTCACCTGTATAACATCGACTTGTGACTTTATTACCTGCGATTTTGGGGTGTCAGATGCTTCCTCTGCTTTCCTAGTTGCATTCCAGTGGTGTTGGCATCATTTCCTGAGGTGTCATTGTGGACTTGGTGACCTCCAAGTGGTCGAATAGATGTTTTTCAATAATCGAATACTTGGTTCCATAGACTTTAATGGGATCGAATATTTGAATATCAGGAGCTATGCATACAAATATCGAATATTCCAGATTCGTTACAAACTTTCTCAAAGTTCGGTTTGGTGACGAACCGAACTTTTTGCGAAGTTCGTAACGAATCTGGTTCGTTACGGTTCGGTTCGCTCATCCCTAGCTGTGTCCTCTACCAAAAGCAGCAGGGTAGCAAAGACTGTTTCGTCAGCTAACCACCCTATGGCTTTTACTGGTGCCTGGGCAGACCAAGCGAGTATGGCCTTCAATGAAGAAAAGGACAGGTGTGTTTCAAGGATTAAAGGGATTGTCTAGGCTTAGAAAAATATGTCCACCTCATTCTAGACAGAGCTCCAATCTTATTATCTGTTTGTGGTTTTTCAAGTTGGTTCTATTGAGGTAAATAAAGCTCAATTGCAACAGGACACACAACATGGGGACAGGGGTGGTGCAAATAGCGTTGCTTTTCTAATCCTGAACAATCCTTTTAAGTAAAGCGCTACTTCAATTCCCCTAATTTTATTTTCACTGCATTATAAATAGTCATTAAAAAAAAATGTCAGAGACATATCACAAGTTTTGATTTCTGTGTTCAGACCTTGACCAATCAGGAACACGAAATGGGAGAGGTACACAATAAGGGAGATTTATCAAAGGGTGTAAAATTTAGACTGGTGCAAACTGCCCACAGCAACCAATCACAGCTCAGCTTTCCTTTCAGCACTGCCTAAAGCTGAGCTGTGATTGGCTGCTGTGGGCAGTTTGCACCAGTCTAAATTTTACACCCTTTTTTTTTTCTTTCTCTATTTCTCTATGTGTCTGGGACAAAGGGAGGGAGTGTTTTTTTTTTCGGAGAAGGGTAAGAAATGAATTATAATATCAGGCTGTGTTGTAATTGTTTAAATTATAAAATTTGGCTGTTTTATTTGTAATTATTTTTGATATTTTGGTGTCTGAAAATAATAAAAAGAGTATCAAAGTGAACCTAGATGAACTTTCAATAGAAGTCTATGGTACCATCTAGGTGAACGCTCAAACCCTCACTGATGATACCTTTTTTTTCTTGAAAATTACAGGTACTGTACACTTTAAGCCAACAGCAGGAAGAAGAATGGGCAAGGAACAACTCAACAAGAGGGTGCCATCAGCAAGGAACAATATCAGACCATCAGCAGGAATCTTAGTTAGTGAATCACATGTACTGTATGGGTACAAACACACACGGCATAAACGCTGCGTATTTACTGCTGCGATACGCAGCAAATATGCAGCAGATTAGATCTAAATAACTGAACACAGCATCAAATCTGCTGCGTATCTGCTACGTATACGCTGTGTGTGTTTGTACCCTATATGTATTATTAAATTATTAACTATAAAATAGTTAAAGGGGAGTCAGCCTTTCTAAGGTCATATTATTATTGCATTGTAAATGCATTTGGAACATGCACCAAGAAAGCTCCTTTGTGAGCAAAACCATAGGCTCCCATTCACAGTGTCCTCATTGTCCACATTGTCAGAGTGTTATTCTTTGACAATCTCAGTCATTGTGACTAATTGCCAATGTATGCCCAGTATAGGTATACAGAGATATACTTTATTTCAGAGGAGCATTCCTGATGTACACCTCCTTCTTACAGGATGCCAAAAGAGTGATGGGAACAGAGTTTTCTTGACATAGGCAGAGCCAGAGATCTGTGCCAAACCCCATGAAACACGACCTGATACATTACATGGTGGTTTGATGTGGGAAATGTAATGGATACGGCTATGCTTTCATGGCGATTCCACAAGGGAATAAAAGCTATGTGTGCAATGTAATGATTAAATGATTAAATTGCCCACATCGCTTTTATTTCTACACCAAAACTCCATGTGATGTATAAGGCAAAGCTTTTATGCTTTTTTGGTGTAAAAGTAACGTGATCAACATTTTCTTAGGTCACTCTGAGGTGACTTCTAATATTAATAATTTATTGTAGCTGCCGCAAAGCTGTCTTTTAAAAGCAAGTGGGGGGATGCCTGTCAACAATGATAAAACTTCATCTTTATAACAAAAGGACCTCAGTATCTCATGTGTGTGTTATGCAGCATGAGTTTCTGCAGCATCTGAGGTATGTTATGATGACATGTAGTACGAGGTTGTGACCCCTCTGAGTTGTAAAACTAACTGTATGAAACATGTTTATTTAGATTGATTATTCAGCAACATGATTACCATAGTCAGCATGGTTGGAGGTTTCCAGTTATATGCAGTGAAAGGTAAAAGTACAGTACAAATCTATCTACTTACAGCTTACCCTCCTTTGTGCCCCCACTCAGTTATAAGGCAGCAAACCCGGGGGAGCATATGGTATGGAGGCCCAGTGAAATAGTAAACTGGCTGAGAATGGTGCCATTGGTTGAGGTTCTCCCCACTCGTAGAGCTTCCAAAGTGATGAGGGGCTTACACTTAGGAATGATGGTTGTATTAGTTTAAAGGGGAACTCCGGATAGGAAAAACTTGTTTTCTATTAAAAGTACATTAAAAATTATATAGATGTGTCTATACAATGTATTACCCTATCTGTACGGTTCTGCCACACTGGTAGCTAATAGAAATCTAGGAAGTGAAAAGCCAATTCACATTGTCTCCTGCTCCTTCTGCTATCCCCCTTAGGAGACAAATCTTCCATGCCTCTATCTCACATTGTGTGTGTTTGCTGAGCACAGGCTGATGATGCAGACAGGAGGCAGGGTGTGATGTCACAGGAGGCTTGGCTGGATTCCCCAATCCCCTAAGTGATTCATTATCTCTGAATGGCCAGAAGCAGGTGCATCACTAATTTTACTGATTGTGATGGGTGGAGGACTGTGATGATCAGCTGAGGGAAAGCATTGCATTCTGGGAACTGATCAACCAGGAAGGACAGAAACACAATACAGAACAGAAAAACCCCAAACAAATGGATTTTTGGTAGTTTCAAAACTGGGATAGATAGTTAAGTAATGCCATATGTTTCTGCAGAAGTTTCATTTTTGTAACCTTTACCTGGAGTTTTCCTTTAACTGGAGTAAATCCTGTAGAGCCTCATTTAAGAGTCTCGAAACACAGGACTAGCCAGATACAGATCTCTCCGGGAAGGATCCAGCCAAGGGGTGGCTCCTGTAGGGAAACCACCAAAACCACCATATTAGGTGGCCCTATAAGTCAATTTAATGACAAGTAAAAACCAAGGCCAGGTATCTCTAAAACGTAATTAATCAGGTTCTTCAAATACAGAGCAGGAAAGTACTCAAACAGCAAATCTTCAGCCATCCTCCTTAAAGGGTTTCTCCCACTAAGCATATTTCAGATCAAAAATCAGATGTGTCCCACATACATGTTGTAAACAAATATGCTGGGAAAGTAATTCACACTTTGTTGAATTCATCTCCCCAATGGATCTGAACATTTCCTGGTATCCTCTCTGAACTATGACCCTGCCGTTGTCATGCAACAGTGCTTATATTTTCCTACAATCCTGCTTGCTTGCATGTACAATGGAGACCAACTAACATTATTTCTTGACAATTTTATTTGAACTAAGCATGTCTGATGGCAAAAAAACAGGAACTCTGTACTACAATTCCCAGCTGCAGGGTGCAGATCCTCCAAATATAAAGCAGAATAAGCTAGCCAGGTTGCAAGGCTTGCACAGAGGCCTGAAGAGTTCTTATAGAATGGCCCTGTCTGTCTTCACTCCTTAACACACAACCTCCTTGTATGATTACCTGGCTACTCTGCTCTCCTGTGTGCTCCACTTTGTACCCCACAAAAATCCTCCTATGGGCAATAATGGAAATAGTGCCTCTATTGTCTTTCTGAAAAATATTAATACTCTTTGTGCCCCACAGGGACCTTTCCACCATACAGTAACAATTGTCCCTTTATGGCATCTTACCTGCATCGTTGTGCCCACTATATACCGACAAAAATATTAAAAACTTGTCTTGGCACTTGTCATTAGCCAGACGAGCCATATCAGTAGCGGAGGTGGGATACTTTATCCGGAGACCCAAAGGTGCTGCAGGAGGACTCTAGGAAAGCGTGGTGAGGTAAAAATAACATCTTTATTATCTTCTATTTAACTGCAGCAATATTTAAATTGTTTTCCAATGTCAGGGTACCCCTTAGGCTATGTTCACACTACGTAAAATAACGGCCGTTGTCCTTGCCGCAAAAACTTCGGCCGTTGTTTTGAGGTTCCCTATTATGACTGCAATGCAATGTAACTACGGCCGTTGAATGCATACTACGTGTCAGATAACGGCCGTTGTTTATATGTACCCGTGAAAAATGAACATGTCAATTATTTCCGTCCGGTAATACTGCAACAACGGCCGTGGATTTCGATGCGGCCGCGAACGTAAAACTTATATCTGCCAAATTAAACTTGATTTTGATGTAATAAAAAATTCTGAGTGGTTTCTCGGGCTGGGCGCAGTATTTAAAGTAAATGACCTGTTTCATCCCGCTTATAAACATGCTAGGAATCAAAATTAAACAGTTCCACGACTAGCCCGTACGATCGTAATTCTACGGCCGTAGTTTTGGTCGCAAAAGTCCTGCCGGTGAAAACAACGGCCAATATTTTACGTAGTGTGAACATAGCCTTAAAGTGTAAGCCAGCTCTAGTCAGACAGTAATATATTCCAAACATTATCATTGTGAGCAGATGAGTGCAGTTGCATTCATCTTGTTGCTTTTGTGTATGCGGTTAGATCTATATAGATATTACAGTGGGAATTAAGGTGATCAAGTGATAAACTTTTTCAAACGTTATCTGTACAGTTAATTAAAATGTGTTTCTTCAGTAAACATTAGTAGATAAAATGGTGCGTTTAATCTGAGCTATGAAATGATGGAAGATAGGCCATAAACTAGGGAAGAAAAGTGCAGGATAATTTTGGCACATGGAGGATAAAATCTTCTTTTGTCTGACTCTCTTATTATTACTGCAGCTGTGCTGGAGGATAAAGTGCTCTCACCCTGTTCTCAATCCAGAACAAATCACTTAATCTTTAAGACAGGAGGACCTCAAGCAATATCAGAATTCACTGCATTCATTTAGCTGCATTCGTGTTGCTGCAGAGGCGACGGTGCAGCACTGTAGATGTTAACTCTCTGATGCTCAGCCATATACAAGTAATTAAAAACTTAGTAGTATCGCTTCCTGTTTAATGTTTCCATTGGCTCAGTGACATGCTCAATAAATTCACACATTTGATGTCATTGCTGCAAAGGCCTAACATGGGTACACAGAAAGAAATCCAAAATGCTTAACAACTGAGAATTATTTAGGCCTCATAAATTTATATAAAAATCCTATTGTTCTTATTATATGCAATGGAAGGTTAAGTGTATTAATAACTGATGGTAATTGAGATCCTGGATTTTTATAAGGTCAACATGTTTTGATGCTAAATTGCCATATAGTAATAATGTAAAATTCTGCTCTACATGGACCAAGCTGATTTTAAAGGGAACATGTCCTCGCTTTCAGGCTTCAAGTCATCAGAGTGATGCCCAATCACCTCTGTCTACCCTAGTAGCCTTGAATGATAAATCTTTCCCTACGGTCAAACAGGGAGAGATGTTTCCATCAAGGCTGGTGGAACTAGGAGAAGCCACTTGGGACCACCACAATGACCTAAAGGCAGCATGATTGGGGAAACCTTTGCTACCGACTACACAGTTTTATGAAAATGTTCTTACCTGGAAGCAAAGTGTGATGGAGCATGTCACTATTCATTCATGTAAAATCAGAAGCATATGGAGGTATAACAAGGCTTTACAGAGTTCCATGTACCATTCAGAGGTTATATCAAATCATATTATAGATCTGAGAAAGATCCCTAGGGCCACAAGCACTCAGAATGAACCACTTACATGGACCCACTAAAATAGTTCATGGAATACCTACATGCCTCATAATATTGACCACTGTAACTAGGATCTATTTTTCACACAATTGGGGCCACATTGAAAATCTATCTCTAAGCACTACTGTGTTTTAGGTCACAGAGCTGTGTTTTCTGACATTTCTGACGTTTGACATTTATATACTTAAAAATGTCCTGAAATTAGTATGGAGGGGGGTAAGAGCTAAGCCTGATCAATACATGACAGGTATTTGCTGTACAGTAATGCTGACACCTGTCCACATAGCTTTAATTAAAGAGACTCTATCAGTAAGTTTATGCATAAACTAGGGACAGAAAAGCTGAACATAATGATGTATCACTTGCATTGTTCTGTACAGCTGATTCAGAATAATCCCGATCCTGAATAACATGGCCAATAAGTAGTCCTCTCCATTATGTGCATGAGCCCAGTAGTCCTCAATATTCATAAGAAGCAGAAAACTCCGCCAACCAGTTGCTGATTGGCAGTTAACTATCCATGCTGTGTATAGGCAATTAGCTGTCAATCAGCATCTGGAAGGCGGGGGAGAGGTGTGGCAAGAATCTTAGTTTCCTGCATATTAGGAGAACGGCTGAACAGAATGATGTAAGTAATATACCAATCATTTCAGCATTACTGTCATTAGTTTATGCTGCCCTCGTCTAAGGCAGCATAAAGGTGTGAATAAAAATAAATGCTGTGCCCAAAAATTGCTCCTACTTTATTTTTGCTGTTATCACAGTCACTTAAAGGAGTCATGTCACATTGAAAAAGAAGTCCAATCTTCAGGCAACATGTACCAGGATGAGCTTAGCAGACTGATATATCATTTTGTGGAAAAGGGTATAACCTTGTCATTAAGTCATGTGCATTTCCAGGTGGTCCAACCTATATGGACAATTATATGAAAACAGCTATCAGTCACTGAGTAGGACCACCCACATGACTATTTAGCCCAGAATGAGTAGTGGCTTACATGAATAATTGACTAGTTCCAGTATACTGGATTTTTTTTATACATGTATCTAACTGCTCAGGTCTCCTGCTTGGACTGCATTTTTAATGTTGCAGATTCCCTTAAAAAATATGGTTTCCTGCCGGTACCATTAGGTAGAGCTTACTGAAGATGGATCTCCTGTATAGGTGTCATTGATATCAGTAATGAATTGTACATTTTAACTCTGTTGCTTTAGTAAAACAAAGCAGTGGGTTTGGAGCTTTGTATCACTGACATGATGTTCAATTGTTGATTAATTAGAAATAAATCCTGACCAATAATGACAGGTGGATTGTGAAGTCAGAATCATAATCGTTTTACCACAATCAGTAGAGGACATAGCGTTTTAGCTCCAGGGCCTGGATTCCTGATACACTCACATCCCAGTAGCTGCACAATATTATTGCACATTCATAATTTCATCTTCTATCATCTAAGAATAAATCAGAGAAACCATATGGAAAGGAAATGAATATACAACAGCAAACCAATTAATTGTTCTAACAGAGCCCCAAGCTCCTATCAAGCCTTGAAACTTCCTTTTCTGCCTTCCGCTAGTCCCAGCTCTGGCAACAATCACCACAGGAATTTATAAAATTATATCTTTTTTTTCTTAGAAAATTAGTTAAAGTACTTTAGCCAAGAGTGTATGATTCAGCAAATCTGTGACTCATTCTGTGTAAGGCATGAAATACTTTTTTTGTGACTTATTGCCATAATAAAACACTTCTTTTGATTGCATTGCCAGTAGCTGTATGCTTTTAGCAAATTGTTTGATAATGTGCTGAGCACAGTGGCAGAGCAGAAGTGCTACAATATCTCCCTATGGCTCTTTTCCATTCTCTAGGGAGTCCCTGGGTTTAACTGGTCCACTGTATGTAGAACCATACAATTAGTTTCCTTGGTAAAAGTCTGAAGTTAACTTTAAACATTTGGCTACCTATTAAACTACTTATTTAAAGCAATGCCATCTGTCACTCAGAGCTAATTACGGACTTGAAGACTGTACATGAGGACAATTGTAAAAGTTCCTTACACTAGTAGAATAAAAGACTACCAGCATTATATATAACTTTAGCTACAAAGTACAGTATATATAGTAACATGTTGTTATAGGATATTTGCTTTTATTATTTTTGCTTTAAGTAATAAAAAACTAAGATCAGACTGATGATATGCACTATGAGAAGAAGATGAATGAAAAGACTGAGTTCCCATGTGTCTGGCAGTCTAATATTGTTGCCATCTGATGTGCTCCAAAATAAAAATGTTGCATGCAATTTATTTTTTTTTATTCAGTGAAAGACCTTAGAAAAACTATGTCAGATAGCTGATTGGAGACTCAGATAAGTGGATGTGCCCGGTTTTAGCTCCCTCTCTGTATCTACGTTTAATAAAATTCTAACAGCGCCTTTGCTGAACTTACCTCCTGGACCCTCTTTAAATCAAAGGGAATACCCCCCCTCCCCCCCCCCCCCCCCCCCAGACAAATTGATTGATTTGTGGCAAATCTTTGGAAACTGATGACTCAAGATGACCCAGATAGATGGTGCAGAGAAGGTTAGCATCGGGGTAAATCCAGACTCGGACTGGCCCAAAGGGGAGCAAGGGAATTCCCCAGTGGGTCCTACCCCTTGATAGTCCCTGAGAAGGAGGTGGGACTCCCTGTTTAGCAGCTTCAGGATAGCATATAATCCCCCAGCACTGCTGCATACAGCTGTCCCCGGGTCACACACTGCCTCTATATAGGAACCTGGGATTTCATCTTATTACATAGAACCTGGGAGTTATCGGGGTGACAAACAGCAGCATGTAATGTACATAATCAGCGCAGCCCCTCTCCTCTCCCCTGGGACCCTCCTCACCTCCTCCTCTCAGGCTGCCGCCATGTGCTCTATGTGCTGCTGCTGGCAGTCGGGACACAGCGGGAGGGGAGGTATAAGGGCTGCAGGCAGCATAATTTGGCCCTGAAGGAGTTCCTGGAGCTGCAGAGCTTGCTTTCCTATATGCCAATTTATTGATACCCTAGGGGTATTCTTTGTTTCTTAATTGTTTAGCAAGTATTTTGTATAATTTTTTCAATTTTGGGGCAGTTTTACAAACTGACTAGTTCCTAGTTAGTCTGGCACAATTTTGGTACACCAAGTTTCAATTTCCAGTTTTGGTGTAATTTTACTTAAAGTGTCACTGTCATTTATTTTATTTTATTTATTTTTTTTTCAGAAAACAATAGCACAAGCGATTTTAAGAAACTTTGTAGTTGGGTTTTTGGCCGAAAAATGCATTTTTATCATGAAAAAACAGTTTGAAGCTCTCTCCCCTGTCTTCATGGCTTGCTTATGGAGAGGGGAGGAGTGGAGAGAGATGAGGCACCAAAATAGGACAACAAAGAGTTAATCTACAGTTAATCACCGGCTATCTCCTACTGACCTCTCAGACCTCTGAATACCGCTGTCACCCACCTCTGTGTTGTGTAATCCTTTGTTCTCTGCTCTCTGCTGCCAACTAACTCCCTCCTCCCCCCTCCCCTTTCTATAGAACAGACAGGGTTGTGTCTGATACAACAAGTCACAATTTCCTGATATTTTGCAGTGAATAGAAAAGAGGAGGAAGGGGGGGGGACCTGGGAAAAGGCTTTTTTAATGCAGATAATGGCATGTTGGCCTAATAAACCCAATTACAAAGCTTCTTAAAATCGCCTGTACTATTGAAAAGTAAAAAAAATAAAATACGACAGTGACTCTTTAAATAAATTCAAAGTAAGCCTTCTCTTTATTGCTGTTTCCCAAATTTAGTGAAATATGTTTAAATGTTTAAAATAAAATAATTGTTCAAATTAAAATTAAATTCTTTCCTATATGAAAAAAAAATCTGTTTGATTTTAGGGAGTGTATAACATTTCCAATGCATTGGAAACAACATTCATAGTCAATATCACATACAGGAAACTGATCAAGTATAAAAAACAGATATTGATCTTCCCTTGTGTGATATTTTTACTTATTCTTGGATGAGCTGACCAGAATTTCACAGGCAGCTAGGGAGAGATGGGACATAATGCTGAAGGAAAAGATTGAGATACTGTGCACACTGGGGGTTATCTTTTAATTCAGTGAACTGACTGAAGTAAACAGATTCACAGTGCCATGTGAGCCTTCTTTTCTTCAACTTCTTTTACTCAACTTGTGTTCACATCATCATTGTGCCCATTGTAACAAGTATACATCAGCAATCACAGTATGGCTATTTTTACATCATGACTGGGCCCTCTGGTACAACCTGTCAAAATGGGATACTAATGTATACTAGCAAAGACATGTACAGGCTCCGTTGACTCCAGTTGCTCAAATAAACTTGGCTAGTGACTACATTCAGGTAATTTCCCAAACTTATTTGTGTTTGTACTTGGACTTTGGCTTAAATACAGTCAGCTAGGTAATATGTTAAGCCATTTCTCTTTAACTTATACATGTTTGCCTCTAACTCAACTTTGATTTAGAGGCAAAACATGTATATGTTCAAGAAATGGCCTAACATTGTTACTAGCTGACTGCATTTAAGCAATTTACGTCAATGGGGTCTATGCCTGTCTGTGTTCATATATGTCGGCATCCCATTTTGACACTTGACCTGTAGAAAACAGACACTACTATTTAATATGCCTGGCTAGGTGTTAGGTTATGACTAAATACTTTAAAGAGGTACTCCACTCAAACAAATAAATATTATTATTAATCTTAATTTTTCATATGTTGCTGCCCATGGTGAGACTAACAATTTTTCCCATACTATTCAGTGTCCTTCTCCCAGTTTTAAACTGTCGCTTTTTGCTGAAGACACAAAAACTGTATGTCAGCTTTTCTCTCCTCTTGTCTCTCTCCCCCCTTCCTTCTGAGACGGCTGATGTAAACAAGTCCCTATCTGCAACTTTGAAGCAATTGCAACTTTGTAGCAACTTTGTAATGCTTGGAGGGATAATCACAGTAAGTTCATTAGCAACTTGATCTCAAATTACCCCTTCCAGCCTTACAAAGAGGCTACAAAGTTGTGGATAGGGACTTGTTTACATCAACCGTCTTGTAAGGAAGAGGGTAGGAGGGGGAGATGGAGAGAAAAGTTTACACACAGTTTTTTATGTCTTCAGCAAAAAGCAGCAGCTAAGAACTGGGAAAAGGAGACTGAATTGATTATAACAAGTCTGGAATAGATTGTTAGTCCGACCATGGGCAGCAACATAAGAAATGGTATGTTTGAGTTAAATACCCCTTTAATAGGAAAGGCATTTCTAACCCCCTGTTTTTTTTACTTGCTCTTCTTTGTGTATTAATTGTAAGTGTTGTACAGGCACTATACTTTTTTTTAAAAAGGGAAGTCTTCTTTTCAACCTGCCCTAATAACTACTGTATGTTGAAGTCTATCATATGTGGGCCAGAACAGCATTACTTCTTCACATTAGTATTCTGAATTTAAATTGTCCTCTCAACAAAAAGGAAAAAAAAAATTGGATTGAGCGGCAGCTCTTCAGAGCAGGAGAAATAATCAATGTGATGTTGAAGAGTCTGGAAGAATGCCAGTCATCCATATTCACAAACGCATCGAGAGAGAAATTCTGTCTACTTCTTACTGCCAACACTTTGGAAAGTTATTATATATGTGTTTACTCTAAGCTAAGCAAATAGCATAGGATTGAAATTTTTGTTGTAGCTTCGGAACAGTTCTCTTGCATGAATAAATATTCTATTAACATTATAATAACATTGAATGATAAAAACAACATGGTATGCCAAAGTCTTACGTTGACTCCATCAAAAACCATTTACTGGTCTTTTTCTAAGAATTTAATGCTTATGTGGGAGTAATACATGTATTAGAAATATGTCTTTTAAAATGCAAGCTAGCAGATACTAAAGGAGTACTAAAGCAGTACTAAAGGAAACCATCTACCACCAATTTAGTTGTACACAGCTTATTAGCATGATAACATCAACAACACGTTTTCCCGTAACGAATGTCGGCTCTGACAGAATTACATAAGATTCTAAAATTGTGAGGATTAAAGGAAAACCAAATGATAAAAAAGTTGCAGCAAATGTGTTTCATCATTGACAAAAGGTAGAGTTGTTGGTATAGGTAGTTGCTGAGTTCTCATTGTAGGGATGTAATTTAAAGGCTTTTTCAGGGACTTGATAACATAATGAAATGAGGGCAATAAATATTTGATCAGTTCGGGGCTAACTCATAAAGGGACTACTATATTCCAGTTAGTTCCCTAACCCTTAAAGGGGTTTTCCAACCTACAAATCTATTTATATTAGTGCCTTTTGGGAGCGGGTGCTTACCTCCTGGGCTCATGTCGCCACCTCCGTTCATTCACATGACACCTGGTACACAGTGCTTGATGTGTATTGGGTCGGCTTGTGCAGCCTGCGCTCAGCCAATCAGTTGCTGCAGTGCTGGTGTGAGCCCAGGAGGTAAGTATAAGTACTCCCCCCTCCCAACAGGCACTAATATAAAGAGATTTGTTAAACCTCTTCAGTCATCAGTGTTTGATAGGTGTTTGATAAACGTCAGATAATACTGTAGATGTCTGTGTTGTAAAATCAATGAGTGACAGTCGATCTGACTGTCTAAAGCTGGTCATACACAAGATAGTTGTTGGTAACAATGATGAAATTTCAGCTCTTAAACGGAACATCAGTATAACTGTATAATTTTATAGGGGGAGATATATTGTGCTTATAGAATGATTATCTTTTTTTACCTATAGTAACCAATCTGAGCTTAGCTTTTAGTTCTCATTTTGCTCTGGTAAATGAAAGCTGAGCTCTGATTGATAAATCCTATTGTAAGACAGTTTGGTGAATCTCCCTCTATATGTGAATACAATAACCAATAGAAGACTACTGTCTATCAAACATGTGGTCTGTAAAGTAGATTTTTTTTTATTTTTTTTTTTACAAATGTTTAGCATTTACCACTTAACCCCAGTCTGTTGGGTTACTTTTTTTAATAGCTGTCTTACTGATCTGCCTATTTAGTCTGACATGTTAATAGTTGCACAAATTGGTCACATTCCATTTTATACTAATCTAATATGTGTTGCCAACTTTATGCTAGCCAGTTATTAATGAGGACAAATCCTGTTTGGTTTGTTATCCCATTACCTTTAACTCCTTAACGTCAGCCATATATATATATATATATATATATATATATATATATATATATATATACAGTATGTGGCTAGGTTCACACACAGTATATTTCAGGCAGAATTTGGTCCTCATGTCAGGTCCTCATTGCAACCAAAACCAGGGGAGGATTGAAAACACAGAAAGGTTCTATTCACACAATGTTGAAACTGAGTGGATGGCCGCCATATAACAGTAAATAACTGCCATTATTTCAATATAACAGCCATTGTTTTAAAATAACAGCAAATATTTGCCATTAAATGACGGCCATCCACTCAATTTCAACATTATGTGATCATAGCCTTTCTGTGTTTTCAATCCACTCCTAGTTGTGGTTGAAATGAGGACCTGACATGAGGACCAAATACTGCCTGAAATATACTGTGTGTGAACCCAGCCTCAATATATACATATATATATATATATATATATATATATATATATATATATATATATATATATATATTAATATATATATATGTATATACACAATACCGTTCAAAAGTTTGGGGTCACACTGAAATGTCCTTATTTTTGAAGGAAAAGCACTGTACTTTTCAATGAAGATAACTTTAAACTAGTCCTAACTTTAATGAAATACACTCTATACATTGTTAATGTGGTGTATGACTATTCTAGCTGCAAATGTCTGTTTTTTGGTGCAATATCTACATAGGTGTATAGAGGCCCATTTCCAGCAACTATCACTCCAGTGTTCTAATGGTACAATGCGTTTACTCATTGGCTCAGAAGGCTAATTGATGATTAGAAAACCCTTGTGCAATCATGTTCACACATCTCAAAACAGTCTAGCTCGTTACAGAAGCTACAAAACTGACCTTCCTATGACCAGATTGTGTTTCTGGAGCATCACATTTGTGCGGTCAATTAAACGCTCAAAATGGCCAGAAAAAGAGAACTTTCATCTGAAACTGGACAGTCTATTCTTGTTCTTAGAAATAAAGGCTATTCCATGCGAGAAATTGCTAAGAAATTGAAGATTTCCTACAACGGTGTGTACTACTCCCTTCAGAGGACAGCACAAACAGGCTCTAACCAGAGTAGAAAAAGAAGTGGGAGGCAGCGTTGCACAACTAAGCAAGAAGATAAGAACATTAGAGTCTCTATTTTGAGAAACAGACGCCTCACAGGTCCCCAACTGGCAACTTCATTAAATAGTACCCGCAAAACACCAGTGTCAACATCTACAGTGAAGAGGCGGCTGCGAGATTTTGGCCTTCAGGGCAGAGTGGCAAAGAAAAAGCCATATCTGAGACTGACCAATAAAAGAAAAAGATTAAGATGGCAAAAGAACACAGACATTGGACAAAGGAAAACAGGAAAAAAGTCTTGAGGACGGATGAATCCAAATTTTAGGTGTTTGGATCACAAAGAAGAACAAATGACGCAGAACAAATGAAAAGATGCTGGAAGAATGCCTGACGCCATCTGTTAAGCATGGTGGAGGTAATGTGATGGTCTGGGGTTGCTTTGGTGCTGGTAAGGTGGGAGATTTGTACAGGGTAAAAGGGATTCTGAATAAGGAAGGCTATCACTCAATTTTGCAACGCCATGCCATACCCAGTGGACAGCGCTTGATTGGAGCCAATTTCATCCTACAACAGGACAATGACCCTAAACACACCTCCATATTGTGCAAGAACTATTTACAGCAGGAGCAGCAGCTGGTATTCTATCATAGGTAATGGAGTGGCCAGCGCAGTCACCAGATCTGAACCCCATTGAGCTGTTGTGGGAGCAGCTTGACCGTATGGTACGCCAGAAGTGCCCATCCAACCAATCCAACTTGTGTGAGCTGCTTCTAGAAGCGTGGGGTGCAATTTCTCCAGCTTACCTCAACAGATTAATAGCTAGAATGCCAAAGGTGTGCAATGCTGTAATTGCTGCAAAAGGGGGATTCTTTGACGAAAGCAAAGTTTGATGTAAAATCATTATTTCTAACCTTGTCAATGTCTTGACTCTATTTTCTATTCATTTCACAATGTATGGTGGTGAAGAAGTGTGACTTTCATGGAAAACACAAAATTGTTTGGGTGACCCCAAACTTTTGAACGGTAGTATATATATATATATTATATACATATATATGTTCCTGCTGCACATGCCCCATGCAGCAGGAACGTATATATACATTCCTGATTGTTAGGGGCTTTAGATGTGTGTGGGAATGCTGCAGAGAGCGGTCCCACACATATTAGTGTCCCAGGAGCCGAGGATAATGACAGGCAGCTGTGATCCTGCAACTTCCAGTCATTAACCCCTGGAATGCCACGATGCATAGTGATCTTGGCGTTTAAGGAAGTCAATGACAGCTTAAGCACCTGTCACTGAGTGATTGGGACCTAATCACTTGTATTGATAGGCAGAGGTAGGACGCTTACCTCCGTTCTGTCAGATCGTCCATCTGTGCATAGAGTCTGCTCTCAGGCAGGGTCTGTGCATGGATCGCGATAACACTGATCTATGCTATGCAATGACATAGCATAGATCAGTATATACAACTTAATGATGCATGTTTAACAGTAAAATATAAGGGGGAGATTTATGAAGTCTGTCGTTTTTTTTACACCGTGCTTACAAATGTCCCCGCAGCTCCAGAGCTCATGGGATTTATGTAGAGGCATATTTCCTCGACATAAATCCTGATTGCATGGAGCCCGTCTGTGCAAAAAGTTTGAAACCTACGCCAGCTCTGAGCTGGCGTAGGTTTCAGTATATTTTTTCCACGGAAGAAATGATAAATGCAGTGCACGCAGAACCTCGCCCCCTGTATAACTGTAGCATGTGGGATTGTCAGATATTTAAATATATTACAATATTTATACCGCAAGATGAAAGGAGTAAAGAGAAAAAAAAATACCAGGATTGCTGATTTTTTTTTTAATTATATATTAAATTACTCAAAAAAGCGATCAAGTTTTCTTTTACACCAATATGATACTAATAAAAACTAAAAAAAACATGGTGCAAAAAATTACACCTTAACCAGCCCTGTAGGTGGAAAAATTAAAGTGTTATGGCTCTTAGAAGGCGAGGAGGAACATTGCATTAATTTGACCCAGAAATCCGGGCATCAATGACCTTGGTCATAAAGGGGTTAATGTTTTATCATGTCACTCATTATGCTTTCTCTTATATCTAGTCTTGGTTTCTTCACTGCAAAGAGAGAGAGCACCACAGGTGCACACAGTGTAAAACCACAAACCAATAAGGATGTAAGAGATGGCTAACAAAGCCGCTAACCTCTGACGGTTGTGCTATGAGCGTGACACCGTCACTCACTTCGAGGTAGTAGCCATCTGCTGCCCATCCTAGGAAGCCAGAGTACCAGTAGGAAAATCAAAAGGAGATCGCAATAAGAGAGTCCAAGCATCCAGAGATCCCAGGCTGTTCTGGCGCTGAACAGCTCGCAATGCTCTCCTCTTGGAAAGATGAGGAGACATAGTGGTTTAAAAGACAAGGTTTTTTGTGGATAACGCTTTTCAAGGTTGCCCTCTTCATCAGATCCATAAAACATATACAAACATCACAGGTATTTATAGGATAAAATTGCTGGAGAAAGGGATTCAAATCTCCCGGAAAAAGTCCTCATTGGTTGATAAATAGATTACATGAAACATCTCAAAGCATTTAAAAGTTTACGGCTCCGTATGGGAATATACTGGCCCGCTTCATTATATGGATTTTAAATTATCATTACAGCAAAAATAAAAAAAACTATTGTTAATAATGAATTTATTTATACACATAGTCATTCACTTTGACATCAACTTCCACAATAATCATAAACAAAGTGACCCTGTGGTCACTATTTTTATAAAAGAAAATTATAAAAATATTTTAGCAATATTTTAAAAGACTTAAAGGGGTAGTGCGGCGGTGAAGAATTATTGACAGAATAACACACATTACAAAGTTATACAACTTTGCAAGGCTGGGTTCACACTATGTATATTTGAGGCTGTATTTGTGAGGCTGTATAGCAACCAAAACCAGGAGTGGATTGAAAACACAGAAAGGCTATGTTCACATAATGTTGTAATTGAGTGGATGGCCGTCATTTAATGGCAAATTTTTGCTGTTATTTTAAAACAACGGCTGTTATATTGAAATAATGGCAGTTATTTACCGTTATATGACGGCCATCCACTCAATTTCAACATTGTGTGAACAGATCCTTTCTGTGTTTTCAATCCACTCCTGGTTTTGGTTGCTATGAGGACCTGACATGAGGAGCAAATACTGCCTGAAATATACATAGTGTGAACCCAGCCTTGTAATGTATGTTATGTCTGTGAATGGCCCCCTTCCCTGTGTCCCACCACCCCCACCCGTGTACCCGAAAGTGTGGTGCACTATACATACCTGTAACGTGCCGACAAGTCTCCGATCTTCAGCCTGCGATGTCGTCTTCGGACCGCCGGGCCGAATCCCTCCGAGCGTCCTGAGTGCCGGCCGCCCTCTTCAGCATCATCAGATGCTGAGCCGCTATTGGCTGAGCACAGCCAATGAAGCTGAAGAGGGCGGCCGGCACTCAGGACGCTTGGAGGGATTCGGCCCTGCCTTCCGAAGACGACATCGCAGACTGAAGATCGGAGACGAGTCGGCACGTGACAGGTATGTATAGCGCACCACACTTCCGGTTACACGGGTGGGGGTGGTGGGACACGGGGAAGGGGGCCATTCACAGACATAACATACAATACAAAGTTGTATAACTTTGTAATGTGTGTTATTCTGTCAATAATTCTTTACCGCCGCACTACCCCTTTAAATATGGATGAATTTGTTTAAAAGACAGTCTAGAAATGTTTGAATAATGGAAACTAGATGCATTTAAACCAGTCAGAAAATTGGCAAGAGAAAAAGTTTAGAAGAAAGAAAGACAAATTAAAGAAGGAAGAGAGGGAGGGAGAGAGAGAGAGAGAGGAAGGAAAGAAGAAAGAAATTTATATTCATTATTTTAACTACTGATTTAAAGGAGTACTCCGACCAAAAGTGATATTTAACTATTGTATTGCCACACAAAATGTATATACCATCTAACCATACTCCCTCTTACTGCTTCCGGACACATAGTGCTATATTATCTCCACTTACCACAACCGAAAGATATGAAGTCCATAGGAAAATGCTTTCGTCATGTCTCGCTGGTTAGGATGGGCGTCACCTTGGACCCGTGATGTGTCCAGTATGTTGTCTGTTTGGAGGGCAGCTAAATTTAAATAGAAATGGACAGCTATCTCCTATGGCTTTCTGTGATAGTTCTTGGTTTGCCATATGTCACTAGCCTACCCTGTGTATGCTAATACTTGCTAAATATTCCTGATTTCTGTGTGTTCCCTGACCTCAGCTTCTTTTCGTATTCTGTACTTCGCCCTTGTCTGTGTTTCTGACTTTGGCTTGTAATACAGTTTCACCTTTGGCTCTGATTTTGTACTGCATTTGCTTTTTCGGTTTGCTCTATTTGTTTGACCCCCGGCTTGTTATCTGGCTCTGGTTTTGGTTCTTCTTAGTAGCTTATACAATCTACTACTACTACTACTACTACTACTGCTACTACTATAGTATACTACTGTACTAGTCTCCCTTGACGCCAACAGTAGTTAGTTGTGTAGGGACCTAGTGCGGGTCTGCTGCTTAGGGCAGCACGTCAAGTAGGCAGGAACAGAGGGGCGATCGGGCGGCCAGGGCTGCCGGAGGTGTTAAAGGGGCTGCGGGCAGGCAGCTGGCTGGAGCATATACTTCACCTGGTCCCCGCTCTGGCTTGCTGAAGACACCGGGAACCGCCGAAGCAAGCCGGAGCCGGGATCAGGTAAAGTATCAGCTTCGGTGGCCGGGGGGCTAACAGGGCGGGCTGCAGACAAACTCGCAGCAGGGATGTACATCCCTGAGTGTGTTTGTCTGCCATTGAAAGTATAGGGCCGGAATCTGCAGCGAGTCTCACTGCAAATACGCAGCGAGGGGACTCACTGCAGATCCGGCAAGTGGGTTTGTAGCCTAAAGGTCGGTTTACACAGGATGACTCGACTCAAGGTAAGGTCCTGGCAGGCCCCTGTGAATACACACTCGCAGTGGTCTTTCAGAGTATGTATTTCACCTGCCCCCTCAACCCCTGAATTGGCTCCTGCTGTCTGTATACATTACCTGTCTCCTTGCTGCATGGGGTCCCGGCTTCCTGCTCTCCCACCCAGCCAATCAGGGGCTTCGGCTGGGCAACACGCTGATTGGCTGGGCGGCACAGCAGGAAGCCTGGACCCCGTACAGCAGGGAGACAGGTAATGTATACACAGACAGCGGGAGTCGATTAAGGGGTTGAGGGGGCCTGTGAAATACATACTCGCAGCGTTCTTTCAGACCGTTGCGAGTATGTAGTCACAGGGACCTTCCAAGACCTTACTTCATAGTGGATCTCGCTGCAAAACTTTCCGCTGCGAGTCGTCCTGTGTGAAGGCACCCTAACAGAGGTGTAACTTCTTAGAACCCAAGCGAATTCTAGAATCAGGCCTGAGGATGACTGTTAACTCTACCTATGTCTATCCTTTTATAAACCCAGTATCCATGGAATCAGGTTTATTTTCAGATAAAAGAAAGGTGAGAAAGCTTCCATGGTGTACGTTCTCTAGTACTTCATTGAGAGCAAAGAAAATGTACAATCTGTGTAATGAACACTATTGTAGTAAATCATGTGTAAACAACATTGACCCTTAGAACCCTGTTATATCATGCATGATACGCCTACATCATGTGCTAAGGATTCTCAATAAGGGCTTTCTGAAAATGAAAGCTTTAACATGAAACAATGTTGAATTATTGGATAGAATGGACAATTAAACCCTGAATGTGAGGATGTAGGCTCCAGTAGTGATGCTTCTAGGATTTGCTTCCGTGTTTCTCCTTTCTATCCGCTTGACTGCTTAACAATTTTATTGTTCATTGTTCTTCTTAGAATAAAAACGTTCTTATCAAGTTAAGTTCAAGCTTGTAATTTAGATACATGATGAATTCAGTCGGCATTCCAGTAGCTTCTCCAAAGAATTGATTGCTCCTTTGTTTGCCTGAAATTATATATGCAAAAGGCAAAGTCCCCTGTTGATCTCTGTAATATTTAAATTCTAAATATAAATAGTTTCCCACCTGCTGGTGGAAAGACATTTTCACCAGCATAATAAGGTTCTTTATTTCATTAGCCTACACCTCTAAATGCACGGTAGTGAAACTTAATTTCTGTGTCGTGCAATCATGGTGACAATCATGTTCTGTGTTATTATGCACTCATATATATCTAACTAGATAAAGAGGTTAAGGTCCAGAAATGTTTGAGAAACTAAGAAATGCAATAAACCCATCTTATTACCCATTCCCATCCTATTACATTATTGCATGTCACTAGGAAAGACATGGTGAATGTTTGCAAAAATGTTGTTTTTATTTGAGATCATTGGTGGTTTACCATCTAGGACTTTTTCTGAAAATAAGATGAATGAAATGGTTAAAGAGGAACTCTGGTGACCAGTGTAAAAAAAAAAAAAAAAAAAAAAAAAATCCTGCAGAGAAGCAGGTTTTTACCTCTGTCTAACCCTCCCTTATAAGCCTTTTTATGTGTTCCTTCCTTTGGTCTGGCCCCCAAAGCAGAGTTATGGCTGCTCCATTTCTGTGCCTTGGCACCTTTCCTTACCAGCTGTCAGACTACATCTTCCTGTAGTCTTTATGAAATGCATTCAGAACTATTGGCAGCAGTGTGGATTATGTCACATGGTGACATCAGGCTCTGAAGGCCCCGAAGCTGAGACGGAAGTCACATGGTCTTTGTTTCCCTTGGGGGGTTGGTGTTTGACCGTTTGGAGCTGGAGATGAAGTGGATCGCATTCTGGCCAGTTTCAGTCACTTCCTGGTGATGCATGTTGCCGAACTGGTAGTAACTTATATTTACTAGTTTATTTAACTGCCTGTATAGGGTTTAAAGCGCAACTATAATTTCAGTAACCAAAAAATGAAATTCCTCAAATAAAAAGCCCTTGTGTTACCTTTTTAAAAAGAGCCCTAAACTGCGTTGATAGCATGTATGCTCGCTGAGATATCCCCAGTTGTTTGGCTCAGAGGAATAAATGAATTTTTCTTCTGGCTGAGACAAAGTGGGCGTGGCCTATCCCTCATCTCCCTGGCTGGGTCCCTCTATCCACTGACCAGCACCTTAGCAGATGTATCAAACATAACAGGATCAGATAGAGCCCCAGCATACAGTATCACAATGTAAGATTAGATACAGAGCCCCAGCAGATAGTATCACACACAGTGGGATTAGATACAGTCATCTGCTCTCATAACACTGTAGGATAATGTCAGCCAGACAGGGGGAGGACCTGTTGTAGACATCTGATAGTGAATGTTCTATGTACTATGGAAGGACTACAGCTGTGTTGTGCTGGGACTTGTAGTCCTCCCCTCAGTGACTCACCCACTCTCCCTCATGCAGTACATTGGAGTCATGGTGGCACTGGATACACTTGTCCCTCCATCCAGCTCTTCCCCTGCGCTGCTCCTCACACACAACACCCTCAGCTCTGCTTAGTCACCTCTGTGAGGGGAGGGGGGAGAACGTGCTGCTAGGAGGTGGGGGAGGAGGATTTGTTTATGTCTGTGTCAGGGCTGTTATCTGATCCTCCTGTCAGAGTCCGTATACTCAGGACGGATCTGCAATTATTTTTCTTTGGGGGGGGGGGCTTCATTTTTACGCCGCGTGTCCTATGGAAAAACTTAGTTGATATATATGTTTCTCAAGTCATTACGATTAAAACGATATATAACATGTATAACTTTTATTGTATCTGATGGCCTGTAAAAAATTAAAACCATTGTTAACAAATATACGTTCCTTAAAATCGCTCCATTCCCAGGCTTATAGCGCTTTTATCCTTTGGTCTATGGGGCTGTGTCAGGTGTCATTTTTTGCGCCATGATTTGTTCTTTCTATCGGTACCTTGATGCGCATATGCGACTTTTTGATAGCTTTTTATTACATTTTTTCTGGATTTGATGCAACCAAAAATGCGCAATTTTGCACTTTGGGATTTTTTTGCGCTTACACCGTTTACCGTGCGAGATCAGGAATGTGATTAATTAATAGTTTGGGCAATTACGCACGCGGCGATAGCAAACATGTTTATTTATTTATTTCTTTTTATTTGTAAAATGGGAAAAGGGGGGTGATTCAGACTTTTATTAGTGGAGGGGATTTTTTATTAATAAAAACACTTTTTTTAACTTTCCCTTACAGTAATATGAAGCCCCCTGGGGGACTTCTATATACACAGAACTGATCTCCCATTGAGATTAATCCTGTGTATATAATAGAGCAATGATCCATCAGATCGGTGCTCTATTATAATGGTCTGCTGCAGACCATCTGAATAGATTGCTGAGCCGGGATCAGCGTCATTCCGACTCTGAGCCCCGGCCGGCTCATTAGAACGGATCTCCCCTCCGCTATCGCATCGCGGGGGGGGAGATCCCCCACTGGACACCAGGGAGGGGGGGCACAGCTGCTATTCAAATGCAGCTGTCAGCTTTGACAGCGGCATTTGAATAGTTAATTAGCCGGCCGCGGCGATCGGCCGCGCCGGCTAGTACACGCGGTCCCTGGCTGCACTTAGCAACCGGGGACCGCGCGCTGCAGAGAGGGCTCACGCCGGGAGCCCTCGCTGTTTACTCTTAACGGCCGCATGACGGGTATACCCGTCATGCGTCGTTAAGAAGTTAAAAAGCAAGGACATACCAAAGCTGAAAAAATCTCTTACCAGACTAATAAATTAGCTGTATCACATAGAAACAGTAAAAAAAGACCACCTGGTCCAGTCAGTCTACCCTTATCCCCTTAGTGACTATTTTGGGTTATAATGTAATAATATATGGGGTCTTGTTTTTTTACGGAATAACTTATAGTTTGTATAAAAAGGTGTGTGTTTTGGAATAAAGCCCATTAGTGGCCACTGTGAAAGGGCATACTGGTGGTTACTAAAGGGTTATGTTTTATTTAGTATTACCTCCACATAAACATATGTTTATGGCAGACAGGTTTACATTCATTGACTGTGGATTTACTTACCCCATCTGCTGGACGTTTGTTCCAAGAATCTACTACTCTTTCAGTAAAGTAATATTTTCTCAAGTTGCTTCTGATCTTTGACTCAACTAACCTCAGAATATTTACGTTACTGCGGCGCTTCTTATAAATGACTTTTGCTATCAGTACTTTTATTCTTTTATTGGATAATTCCAGTATACAGACTTTTTCATTGAAATTAATTTTAATTCATTTGGTTTCCAAGGCTATCTTTGCGTTGCTGCCTAGCAACAAGTGCTATATTCAGAAGTTTAGGCGTACTGATGAATTAAAACTTGGATCACAATAATTTCATTTGAAAAGAGGAATGACAGTTCTTTACTAAAATATAAATTAAAGGGGTTTTCCAATTTTTTAATTAAGAATATTTAGGTTACAATAACAAAATACTGTAATTACCTTTGATTCTTTTAATATTATTAGTTCATGACAACCAATCACTGGCCACATTAGTAAGTTCATTAAATCTCCATTGCACTCAGTGTTCAGACCAAGGAACTGCTGGCTTAGGGTTAGGGTGGGCAAATTGAAGAGTGCTTTTTATTCCAATTTTATTTTAATCCATATTTCTGCTATGTTCACACAACGTTTTTTCAGCTTTGTTTAAAATGAAGTTCGTCATTTTAAGTTAAAATAATGGATGTCATTTAGCAGCCTGGCCTCCCCTTTGTACATGGTCTTTGTACATTATTCTAGTTTGGTTACTAAGTGGACTTTGAGTTTGGCTCAACTTGGCTTAACTTAAGTCCGTTGAATTTAATAGTAAAAACTGAGAAAGAACAGTGCCAAAAGAAAAACTGTGTGTGAACAACTAATAAAAAACATCCGCTGTTTGCAAAAGCCATCCGAAAATAATGATTACGTTCATCATTTTGACGTCCGCGGTAAAAACGTCTATTATTCAATACATTGTGTACATTAGATGTCTGTCTTTCCATTGACGTCAATGCATTGCCATAACAGTGAGTTAAATCGCGGCAATAACCAAGGTTTTTAATTTCAAAATTGGACACTTTTTCTCTATTTTTGACATTGTGTGAACATAGCCTTTATTAGTAACCATATAGTATAAACTGTATGTATATATATATATATATATATATATATATATATATATATCATAAATTGTATTTTTTAATTTACTTTTTATTTTTTGCATTTTGTTAATTAATACATGAAAAACATTCTCATTATTATTATTTTTTTTAATTCAAACTTAGTAAATACCTAGAAATATGAGGACATTTCTGGGGAAATCTTTACACTTTCCATAAGGAAGTGCTATGTGTGTGCAGAGGTCACATCAGTTAAAATCCTACTTTCTGTTATTATTATTTTACATAATGATTCTTGCACAGGAAAAGTATTAAAAGCCGCCAGTAAGCTCCCAAAATAGAATAGCCCTTTAAAGATTAAAGCTTATTACAGGGGATTATATATTTATTACTTTGAGGGCATGAATGAAGTATTTACAAGCAGCTAAAGATTTCAGTACCATGGACAGAACATTATTACAAGCAGTGACATAGAAAGTATGTTTGCAGTTGTGAGATTTAGCATTTTACATATTGTTCAAACTCGAACCTGTCATACCTTCCTGTGTTTTCTTTCAAATTTGTTTAAACATAAATGAATGGTTAAATATATAGTTGCAGTGAATGAGGCAAATTTACAATACCATTCATAACCTTTTTGACAGATTAGCCACTGCTTTTGGAATTCACGTTTTCCAGGACTTCCTAGGGCTGCATCCCACTTCTTCAGCCATTGGTAATCAAATGCAGATCATTTGGGTTGGAGGAACACAAGCTCATCTCTAGTAATAAGCCCTACAGTTCTCATTCTTGGCTAGTCTTTGCATTGTAGACCATGCTCCCAGGCATCTCTCGTCAGTGGCAAACATACTAGCTTTGCATTACGGAAATTACCCCTACCATTCTTTTGCATATGCCTGCATCTCAATAAATCCTGGGTATCTGAGGCTACCTGTAGATTTCAGTTACAATGTACATCAGTGTGCAGTCATAGGCTTTGTTCTAACAACGTCAAGAAAGGAGAAAAGGTGACTGCTTTTCCTATTTAACAAGACATCTGTTATTCCCGCAATGTGATTGACTTCAATGCAATGCATTAAAGTCAATGGAATGACGGATGTCTAATGAACACAGTGTATGAAATGATGGATGTTATCAGTGTTTTTTGTCTGTTTTTTTGTCAGTGTTTTTTGTCTGTTTTTGTCTGTGTCTTTGCTACATGCAGCGTGCAACCTACAGTGTGAACAAAGTATGCAAAAGAGAGCCCATGGAGCCTCATGTAAGAGTCTCGAAACACAGGACAAGCCAGATATCCCTCAGCGAAGAATCCAGCCAAGGGGTGGCTCCTGTAGGGAAAGCACCAAAAGCACCATATTAAGTGGCCCTATAAGTCAATGTAATGACAAAGGAAAAACCAAGGCCAGGTATCCATCCACAGACATTCACAGACAGAAAGAGATCACTGATCTCAGGGAGACCAGCCAAAAATAACACTGCCGGCTGCTAGTTAAAGCACTCAATGCAGTGAAATCCTAGGTGCATTGCACCCTGGGAAACATGAATGCATGCAAAAAACATGCAAAAAAAGAACCTGTGGAGCCTCATTTAAGAGTCTCGAAACACAGGACTAGCCAGATATCCCTCTGGAAAGGACTAAGCCAAGGGGTGGCTCCTGTAGGGAAACTACCAAAACCACCATATTAAGCGGCCTTATAAGTGTTGCCAATTTTTGCTATTTTTCTGTTGTATGTGGGTGGTGTGGCTACCTCCTGTTGGCTGGCACTCCACCCATGTCTTGAGGGTGCTATAAATAGAGATTTGGCTCATCTGCCATTGTAGGCTTATAGTTAGCCCAGGAGAGGCCATTGCTAGTGTGAGAATGCTAGAGTAGGACCATGTCTCTGAGGACACCTTAACGTGGTGACATTATACACTCTGTTTGATCAAAAAGTTTGCTAAGATCCTCATTTTCTAATATCTATACAGCAGGTTTTTATTGTGTGTACGCTGGGGATGTATGTAGGGTAAGCACTTGAGGAGAGGAAAAAATGTTGTGTGAACATAGCTATACATTGTGAATGCTGTGCCCCCTTCTCGCCCACTTGATAAGCACAGAGAGTCCTGGAAAAAGTCACAACATTTTTGATGGGTTTGCACATAATTTGTTACTTTTAACTGGATACATTTCCCCATGGCAATCTTTAAATACACATAGTCATATGTCCATAATCACGTGGTGTGTAGCTTCAACACAGCAGACTGTTTAAAAGATAAAAAAATTGCTTTGAAACGTTTCTGTATAAAGAAATGCTGTATTTTAATCCACCACAGTGCTGGAGCAAATCCCTTTGATATAAAGCTAATATATACAGAAAAACTTGTCTTCAACCCCTGTAAATGGGACTGACGAGGCATTACCAAAAAAAGCTGAATCTTGCCATTCCTCCATTCCATGTTCTGTCACAACAGTATTTTATTCTTGTAAGAAATTTTGTAGTGACTAATAAACAGTATATGTATTTATCTATATACATGACATAAAAACTGCCACTGGGACATGTCCTTATATAGTTAAGGTAATAATATTGATAATAAGAAGCAAGGTGTTTTATCCCCCAATCTCTTTGATGTTTTATAGCACATAGCGACCTGCAACTACTGAAGTATTAAACAACGATGAGATCTAAAGCACACATTTTAGAAAGATTCAAGAAGGTCATACAGCCCTGTGAGTATTTAATATGTCATTCTAAAGCAAAATTAAATCGGATGTTTCAGGTAGTTGAGTTGATGTCTACAGGAATAGCTCCAGGAAATCACTGCAGTCAACTGTGTATTTTTGTAAGTCCATCAGTATAGTAATTAAATAGGTTGTTTGGTCCCACAAATTCTTGTGTGAATAAAAGAAAAAAAATTAAACCCATTTATGTTTACCGCTGTCCTTACATTGTTGTGTAAGGACACAGGTAAGCATTAATGGGTTTATTATTTTTTTGGGTGACAAACCCTTTAAAAATATAGTAAAAAAAAAGAAAAATTCAGTCTTTTCAACCCTCAATTCATCCACAGTTTGTATGAGTTATAGATGTGTCTTTCTTTATCTTTCTTCTTGGCCTGACATGATACTGTGATGACTGGTGTAATACATTTAGCAACACCATGGTAAAGTTGTCATATGTCAAAGAACAG